>NW_027117710.1:276676-337778 GCF_038497795.1 Lipomyces arxii | reverse complement strand
TCCTACGTGCTGCCGGTGCCGATCCCTTCCCGTCCCAAAAACTCCACGATACTCGACCAGGGCCTCTCCTTGTTGACGGCGTTGAGGAATATGAACTCGAGGCCATCCTCGGTGAACGTCATCGGGCACGCTCCCTGCAGTACCTGGTGAAGTGGGTTGGTTACCAGATGCCCACCTGGGAACCCAGCGACGCTGTCGAAGACACTGAGGCACTCGAACGTTATTTGCTTCTTAAAGCGGGAGGTGATGTTACGGATTCGGCCTGATCCGTGCACATACCTTGCTGTGCGTCGGCTGTCGTTGCTGTGTTCCGGTTGGGGGGTTGTGCTGTGTGGGGGGTGCTGTGCGTCGGCTGTGGGTTGCTGTGTTTTGGTTGGGGGGTTGTGCTGCGTGTGGGGGTTTGTGTGTTGGGTGTGTGTGTGTTGGGTGTGTGTGTGTTGGGCTTTCTTGTTGGGTTACTGGGGCTGGGCTGCCTGTACAAATATAGCGGCGCGTTCGCTACTAGATCTTGTTCTCTATCGAGGTCTTTTAGTGAGCGCGCTCCTATTTAGATATATTTGTACAGGTAAGCATATGTGTCTTTTTATAGTTTTGTATTAATGAATTTGTACAGTACAGTAATCTAATACATACCCCTTGACAGCTACTTGGCACCGAGCTTCTGGCCGTGACTGCGTCTGCCGCCTGTATAAAGATATCGGAGAGTTCTTGTTTTCAACTTGAACTCTTTGCTGATAAGGACATATCAGAAAAGATATCTTTGTACAGGTAAGGACTTGTTTGTTGTTTAACGTAGATTTTAATATTAACTTTGTACAGTTATAAACTAGTAAACCCTGACAAGAAGTCAGGGTTAAGTCAGGAGGTCATGCGGCTCAATATTTCAAGTTAATGTAGTTAGTTGAATATCAGCACTACGACCTCAAAAGTCAGCGCATTCGAACGTAAAAGATATGAAAATGATCGTGGAGATCTCAGAATGCCGAATATTAAAAAAAGAAAATTTATTGGCTGGATATTGGGTGAGCTATTCAAGTATTCAAGTAGAAGATAGAACTTTGTTTTAAACCTCCCAAACTCTAATTAGTTCACGAGAGTTGAACTGCTAAATGTTAATTAATGAGTTTAATGGTTTATATGAGTAATACTACGTACTAGAACTTGCTAGAAGAGTCTATTACAATCTACATAAGAGTATTATACTGTTAATTAACCTATAAGTGAGACCACATCTCACAATATCTTTCATTGGTACATCTGCGGCTGAAAACGCAGAGGCCGCATCAGTAACATCCGGCAAGCCGGTTTGCTTGATGTCAGCATCCTTCTTCTTGGCATGGTCTTTAGAAGTGGATGCAATCAAGGCAGTTGGTTCCGACACAGAAGGAGAAACAGACTGCTCCTTTGACAGATAGGTCTCCACTGCCTCCTTCCGTACAGTAGGGTACGCCTTGTTCTTTTGGATCTTCTTAGCCATGCGATCCTTTTTCCAGCATCTATCCGACGAGTGGTTTGTCTTGCGACAATGCACACAAGGCGGATAGCGGGCAACTCGTGGTGCGTCACGAGCAACAAGCCCTGCCTGGACAGTGACCTCACCGGTACTTACCATCTCGGCATGACGCTCGAGAATCTGTGCAATGACAGCATCCCACTTAAGGCTCTCGTGCATGCTTGAAGCAGCAGCCTTAATTGCATTGCGGGTGCCAGAGTACTCACCTGGCAACCCATCAAGAACCACACTGATCTTGATCATCTCATGGATCTCAATGCCGAGCTCCTTCAAATCGGCAG
This sequence comes from Lipomyces arxii, assembly GCF_038497795.1. Classification (NCBI taxonomy): domain Eukaryota; kingdom Fungi; phylum Ascomycota; class Lipomycetes; order Lipomycetales; family Lipomycetaceae; genus Lipomyces; species Lipomyces arxii. Next base: position 335,984 of record NW_027117710.1, on the reverse strand, counting down.
CTTGAGATTCAACCAGACGAACAAAACTTTGTGGGTCTTCACCCGAGACAAGCTTCAGAGCGAAGAACTCCTTGATGCTGGTCAAACCCCTGGACTTTTGGTTCTGATTGAACCGCATCTGCAATACCTGCCAGACGTCGTACACACGCTCAAGTCTTTGCAATACCTGCCAGACGTCGTACACACGCTCAAGTCTTTGCAGATCCTGAGACGTGCGATCCTCAATTGTTTTAAACAACAATCGATACGTCTTTCTCTCGTTCTTTTCCAGAACCGCTTGATCAGCGAACTCCGCAGTCAGCTCCTCCATTGGGTTCAGAACAAAACTCAAAAGTCCATGTTCTTCCAACAAGAGCCTCGTGTGGAACGCCCAAGTCTTATAGTTCCTTCCATCGAACTTCACCGTGATCACAGGGTTCGTAGGCAAAAACGAACGAATGTTCGTGAGCATATCAGCATCAATTGGCGTAGACATAGCGGGCTCAGGGCTCATAACCTATTAGAATATGAAGCTCTATAGAAAAACAAAGTAAAAACTTACTTTAAAACAACTACTAATCAAGTAGTAAAGACAGCTATAACAAACTTGATTTTCTGAAATCTAGATAACACTCTCATTGTATTCAGATATGCTTTAAGTCTTCATCCACATTGACAATTATCAAGTTTTAGTCAAGTTTTCTTTGCTAGAACAAGTAGTGATATTATTACTTGTTTGTTATAGCTATCTCCACTGCTTATTTAATAGTTGTATACAAAGTAAGTCGTTACTTTGTTTTGAGTCTAAGAGGTTGGTGGTATAGAGAAAAAAATTTTCGGGTCACTGTATCTCCTAATGTTTCATTCAATTCTTGGGAGAATTCAATAAATATTAGATGACCTGGTTGTGATGGCGGCTAACCGAAGTGCGCCCGGAGGAGCATCCGGAGCCGAAGCTAAGGAGTTTCGGAGCCGCGGTGGCTAGAGGGATAACGGGCGCGCATAGGGTAAGGCGTGCGAGCGCGGGCTCAGGTGATTGGTGCGACAGTAGGTCGCGGGCCCTCAGGCGTGAACATAGCCAATGTGATTGGCTACTCGTCCGAGTAACAGCGTGGCTGTGTACTGTCTGTTATTAATCCTGTTATCTCTGTTTCTAACTTCTCACCCGTAGCTTCGAACGTGAGGAACTATTATAAATAGGGTGCCGGGCACCACGTAGTATTGTTCCTCACGTTCGAGATTTCGTTTAGTACTCTTGAATACATTTATCTATTTATTACTACTTACTACTTCTACGTCGGCGTCTAACACTGGTAAAACAAAATTTTCTCTATTATTTAATAAATATTTGATGATAAAATGAGAACCAGAGAGTTGATGTCTTTTAGTCGTTGGTGCGGCTTCTCGGAATCCTCTCCTGCTACTTCCGAACGCATCATCGAATGGCTGTCCTATATAATCGCTTTAGGTTACTGTTGTGTGTTTGCTACTTTAGTAACCAAGTAAATACACTAGTGAGGTTGGGCTAACTTAACTGAGCTGCATCGGGACGTCATATTCTATACGTTATCTGTTGAATCATTTCTAAAGTTACAAGCTCGCTGTTGAGTCAAATTAAAAACAAGAGTAGCAAGGCACGGATGTAAGTCACTTTATGTATAAGGTCAGACATTTGGGCTGAGTAAACCAAGATCAAGAAAGAAAACTTAACATAACACTAATTCGTGTTGACTCTAAAGCAAAGGCTTGAAATAAACAAGCGTTTAGACAGAATCTAGCTTAAAGAAAAAAAAAAAGGCTCGAGCTTACGCACGCTGCTATTAAAAACGGCGGCCTCAGTTTTGTAGACTTTGCAGCTAATGTCACTGAATCTTGGATCGATAAACTTGAATGAGAACAATGCATACACTGTATGGATATATGTGAAGTCACCAAGAGTAATTCGAAAACTTTGCTTTGTTTTAGTCATGTTTTTTAATATTCTGTTACTTATCTTAGACTATTCCACACTGCAATATCCTATCATCACCGACCAGTACATCATATCAACCAAACCTTCCTTAAACAAAAAACTGCAGGACAAAGCTTTAGTTACTTGAATCGACTTCATCACTTTTACCATTCAAAGATAAAGCTTCTACCAGCTTCACTCGGATTATACCAATCTATTTATTTGAGTTGTCTTTTGTTGACGGCTTCTCGCAACTGGCTAATAGCTTCTTGAGGATCGTTTGCCTTAAAAACGCCTGAACAGTCTTAGTTTATGCATGAGTTAGTCACAATCAACACAATAATTTACCTGTGCCCGCAACAATTACGTTTGCACCTGCGTCCGCTGCAAAGTCAATAGTATTGATACTCAAGCCGCCGTCAACCTCAATATCCAAATCCGGAAACTTCGCCCGTAGCGCCTCGACCTATACCAATTAAAACCGATCAAGTAAATATATGTAGAGGTGAAGTTGATATTACCTTAGGCATGCAATCCATCATAAATTTCTGACCTCCAAATCCGGGCTCAACGGTCCTGAAACAAGTTTAGTGGCTACATAAAATCTTTACCTGTACTAACATAACAAGAACCATATCTAGCTTGGGAACAAGACCATAAACTGCAGATGCCGGTGTCTTTGGCTTAATAGCACAGCCTGCCTTCATTCCAGCAGCGTGGATTTGATCAATTAGAGCCTCAGGATTGCTGGTAGCTTCATAGTGAAAACAATATAGATCTCCGCCAGCTTTAGCAAAGTCACCTACCCATTTTTCAGGCTTCAAAAAAGTTAAGTCGTATGTATAACATTTGTATAATGCGAGCATACCTCCGAAACCATCATATGACAATCAAAAAAGCTCTCTCCCTTTGGCAGCGTACCACGAATACACGTCACTACAGGAGCACCAATTGTAAGATTAGGAACAAAATGACCGTCCATGATATCTATATGAAGCCAGTCTGAACCCGACTTCATCATACGTTTGCATTCAAACTCGAGATTGGCAAAGTCGCCTACACTGATAAGCTCAGATAATCTTAGAATGATTATAACCTACCGGCCAAAATAGAAGGTGCAATCTTTGCTTCAGGCATATTTAAGCAATTGACTAATTGTTATGTGACTCTTAAATAAAGTGCAATACACGCTTGTTCTAGATGTATATATACACGTCGTGACATCGGACGGCTCTAATCCACAGGCCTTTTGGGCTCAAAACCCTAGCCCTCTTACAATACTATTCTGTATTTGTACATTTTACTACATTTTGCACCCCTTAACTTACTTACATCTATATACATTTTACATATACATTCTGACTAAATTTCTATATTTACATAGTATTCTGTAACTACACCTACATTTTTCTACTACTTTGTACTCTACAGTAGCATCTTTGTGTGGTTCAACCAGAGATTAGATTATCGTCGAAAAAGGCTTGTTCAGTCATGATTTACTTACAATCCAACTTTAAACTGAACTTCGTTTTTCTCGTGCAAGTTTGAGCTTGACTTTGACTTCCACTAACTGCATCCACTAAATGCATATAATACGGCTTTCTCGTGTATCTGATGACCTCGGGGTCGCGCTCTATTCACTTCAGATGACCTGTGTCACTCCTCATTATCGATTCCGATATCACTAAACTAGAAAAAAAAAAGCAGAGATAGCTTTAGAATGTGTAGTGCTAATTCTTGGTTCTATATACAACAGCTCAGGACATGCTTTTCAAGAAGTTATCAGTCTTAATTTTTTTTCTCATTTTTGCCCTCCATTCCTTCTTGGCTTTTCTTTCCGGATCTGCATCTAGTTTGCGTTGTTGAGCGTCTGGATCTAACAGATCCCAAAGCCAATCAGGATACTCTTCATCTGCCAAAGCAACGGGATCCTGCCCGCTCTTCAAAATGTTACACCCCCGCAACCGAACACCCTGCGGTACTGATGATCGAGCTGCATTTTTCCCATGTTCATCATCTACTCAAGGTCAGACTTGTCATTCGGTGTTGTTTCTATATTGTATACCTGACAGTGATCTCCGCGCTAAAAACACTTGCTTAGTTTTGCAGAATGACGATCGCAACGCACACTGCATTCCAAGTTTGCCAGAATTTAGCAAATTCATCGCAACGAAAGCAAAAAGTCAAGTGCTCTCTACTGATTGACTCAAATACAGTTCATCCAAGCTAAATACTAGGTTTGAATAGATTTCTAAACAAAGCAGTCGCCAGTCAAAAATATTCCATGAAGTTTTCACGTGACTTTCAAACCTTATAGCTTTCCCACGCAGAAAGATATTTTCTTGTCCCTTAAACTCCCGATATTGCTTCAATACTTATGGATTACCGCGATCAGGCGCTGTTTACTTGTTGGTGAGTTTATATATTGTGTTTAATTGCGTTGCTACTGCTTTTTCCTGTGATGTAACATTTTTTGCTACTTCCAGAAGTGAATTATGAAGACTTTTTTTTATCACCAAGATCTCTGAGGATTTTGCACAGCTTTTATGCTAGCGTTCTACGTTGATATAAATCTAAGCGCTAACGGTTACATAGATTCTGACTTGGGAATAGAAGTATTTTGGTACTGCAGTTTGCTCGCTTTTTAAATCGACAAAGGTAAGTGCCATTTCTTACCTTCCACACTATATGTAAACTTTTTAATTCATAATACAACTGTATTACTATTTTCTTTTAAAATCTCCCTATTCTTTTATACACTATTAATATAAAAAGCAATCGTCCTAACGTGAGTGGTTCAACTAGCGCGACGTCATATGATTTTTCAAAGCCGCTCCCGGGACATGATCAGCAAGTACCTCAACACCGCAATTTTTCCACACCTGATTCATTATCTTATTTACTAGAAATACTAAACAATGGCAACTCCTGCAATGAACTTCACTGCTACAGCGACAATCGCTGCTTATGGCGGTAAGCTAGTTAAGCTTACTCACGAATCCGCTGTGTTGGGTTGTACAATGGCCCTCAATGTTTTCTTTCCTCCTGGTGCATTCGGTCGGGCAGTTCCAAAAGTTCCCGTTCTTTGGCACTTAGCCGGTCTGACTTGCACCGGAGATAACGGTGCAGAGAAAGGTTTTTTCAACTATTGGGCTGCAAAGTACGGTATTGCCGTAGTGTATCCCGATACCTCTCCTCGTAAGCAAGCCAAATTCGATGAAACAAGCCTGAGTATTAATTTATTTAGGAGGCTCTAATCACCCTGGTGAACACGATGCCTATGATTTTGGTTCCGCTGCTGGCTTCTACATCGATGCTACTGCTGAGCCCTGGTCCCAGAACTACAAGATGGAGACATATATCACAAGCGAACTTCCTGCTGCTCTCTATTCGTACTTTCTTGTGCTGGACCAGAGTCGTGTTTCTCTTACAGGTCACTCGATGGGGGGACACGGTGCTTTGACTCTGTTTCTAAAAAATCCCGACAAGTACAAGTCCACATCTGCCTTCGCTCCAATTGCCAATCCGTCCAACTGTCCTTGGGGTGAGAAAGCGTTCGGCGGGTACCTTGCCACTAAAGAAGAGTGGAAACTCCATGATGCCACAGAGCTTATCAAGTGTTACACTGGGCGTGACTTGGATATCTTGATTACTTGCGGCACCGCGGACAATTTTTTAATTGCCGGTCAACTACTCATTGACAATTTCACTGCCGCAGCTAAGGAGGTAGGACGGGAAGATCAAATTAAAGTAAATTATGCTGAAGGTTACGATCACTCGTACTACTTTGTCTCCTCATTCGCGCAAGATCATGTTGAGCATGCTGCCAAGCATCTTGGTGTGCTTTGAATTACAAGAGATGTATGTAAATTCGTTTAGAAACATCTCATTACGAATGTGAAATACTTTCTATTCCCAATCGTAAAATCTAACTCCTTCTAACCTCCCCTACTAGCACAGGGGCTATGCGCTTCGGTTTCTTCGGTTTCTTGCTTGTCCCACTTACATCATTTTCTGCTGATCGCTTCTGTGTTTGCTCATTTGTAAATGAGTTCGCTATCTGTGGTACTGGACTGATAATTGGTGTCCGCTCCGTGTCTGACGTCGGCATGTCTCCATCCTGATCGTCTATTGAAACCGGGGTCGGAGAATAATAGTCGGCGATGTCTCTCACCTCAGAATCAAGTGATTGTGCCGGAGTATAATTACTTTCTGCTTCTTCGTACTTTTCACCCAGCTCACCATCCTCAAACACGACAACAGATGAAAATCCATCTGTCGATGTCATAAACAAAATACGGCCGTCGACGCTCCAAGTCAAGTCTGTAAATGTCGCGTAATGGAGGTTAGACACAACACATAACGGTAGACTTTGTTGAGTATCGTATATATAGACAGAGTCTTGCGTTGCGACGGCGTATACAATCCGATAAGGCAAAGAAAAGGCTTGTTGTTTGCCTGATCCTGTTGGCGGTATATGTGCTGGCGCAGATGTAGGAGGGCACTCCTTATGCTCTTGAGACTCTGACAGTGAAGAAATTTCAAGGCCGTCCACTGAGGAAGAATCAATCGTGATGTGTTGTGTACCTCTCAAGCCTTCGCGCAACCTGTACCTTACAGACGAGCATTTCACAACAATGGCCGGTTTTTTGAGAGCAGGTAGATATACGACCGGGGGTTTGTTGAGTCCAGCCCTGGTATATATATATACCGTATTCGATGTTTCTTCTATACCCGTTGCAGTCGAAATTTTATACTGCCCGGCTGGTGTCAAAAGCAAGCTGCCATCTGGTGAAAATGTAAGTCTACGGAAGAACGAGGTCAGTCCTTCGTTTTGATAGAGCTGCACCATCCTATATCCCAGTTTTGGTGAATCTAACGGTCGCACCGCAGGAAGCGGCAAAGCGGGAGATGGAGACGGAGATCGACGTATGGACGGAGAATTGCCGAATGAAGAACGGCGAGAGTGTGTTGACACTGGCGGATTCATTGGCAACGAAATTGAAGACGGCGTGCCAGGCGTTGAAGCTGTCGGAGAGTCTGCAGTCTGTGACGAAAATGTTGGCGCAGTAGATGCAGAAGTTAAATGATGAGTAGGTGGTGGCAGATCCACATCGATTGCATGACGCAGACTAACCGGGAGTTCTGCTTTAGATATCTTGTGATGCGTACTTAGTGAGAACTGGCCATCTTTAGACTTCAAGGTATAAATATGAATTGTCCGATCAGAACTCTGTGTCGCAACATATTCATTTAAGGGATCCCATGCAACACCTTGAACATAATGACTGTGCTCCGCAATCTGTCTGATACACAGCCCTGTACTTGCGCTATATATGCGAGCAACATTATCCATTGAACCGGCAATTAGGTATTGGGAATCAGGAGACCACGCGAGATCATATATTTCAGCCATTGAGGACCTACACAAGTGTTTAATTCTCCAAGTCTCACGATCGACTGGAGCATCCGGATCATCTCCAAAACCACGAGAAGAATCCACATCTGTAGCCAACTGCCATAAAATAACGTTTCCATCGTCCCCAGCGGATGCTAAAGTAGAACCTATAAAGTGTTAAACTTAAAACTGCTAGCACTGATTTGTATGTACCGTGATAGTCAAATCTAACAACATTTACAGCTTGAGTATGCTTTGTCAAAGTAGACAAATACGTGACTCTAGGAAACAAGCCTTCAGAAGTAAGATCAACACGCCATATCTAAATATTCAGCACTGAACAAGCAGATAATGATCTACTTACGCGCACGTTATTGTCACCTGCCGCAGTAGCGAGTCTACCGTTTGCAGCAGCGGTTGGTTGAAAATTTGCACTGTAAATAGGTTGATTATCTGTGTGCCAGTGCAAAGTAAGAGCGTGTGCTTTCATCTCGTTTTGATCAGGACCAAATCAGAGCTAACTTGGACTTAATTTGAGAGTCTGGTCATGAATGTAAGGAGTAGTTTAGGATGATTATAAAAATAAGGGTATTGTGTAATGCGGCTCACTTTTCCCGTGGTTTTGAGTAGAGCACGTGCAGCACAATATATATATATATATATAAATAGATAAAAAGAAGAGCGGTTTTACAATTTCTTTTACTATTATGATGTTGTTTGTACTTTTTGCTTTAAAAAAAAAAAAAGAGACTTCTAACTGTAGAAAAAAGCAGCAAATCACGAATGGGTCACATATGCATGAGGCTTGCCGCTCATAAAATTGACGCGTCCTATCCACAATATGAACAAGCAAACTGTAAATAAAGTAGCACGTGACAACACTATACTTGGGCTAGGACAGTATGCAGACAGCCGCCAAACTAAACGCGGAGCCGCACGCTTTCTCATGCACTTTCTGCTGCTGCCTTCCTTGGTGCTGCTGCTACTGCTAGGCCCCGTTCCCACACCGTTCTGGACTAAACTCCTGTCAGCCAGAAGCAAAAAAAAAAAAAAGAAAAAAAAGAAAAAAGAAAAAGGCGGTCATTTTTATTGCTTTGCAAACCATAGACTCAACAGTGGCGTCCAGTCGCCGCCGTCGTTCAGAGTTTGAGGAGCAACACAAGTCTGTTCTTCGAACTACAGCTGCATCTCCGTCTTCGCCGACAGTTTCCGCGTCAGAAATAGCCGGCGGTATGTCTTCCCGTATATTTATTTTATGTCGGCGGCTGCTACGATCTCGTCTGCTTGTGATATTTGCACTCTCAGTGTCGTTGTTACTTTTATTTGGAAATCGATCTGCTGCTATTAGTTCAACGGCTTCTGATATCCTGTCGGCATGGACGCAATTGCAGTCTGACGACCAGCCCACGGACAAATTCAGAGAAAGCTTACCAGATGTTCTCATTACAGATATTCGTACGAAGAGTTGTGTGTTAGTGTTGAAGCCGTTGTCAGGTTCATGGTGTGAAATTCAAGATTATAAACGGATAGAAAAAGAGCTCTCGCTTGGTCAATCATGGTTATCGCGATCGTATGTGTTTGTGCGTGAGCAGCCCAAAGCAGATGTGCAACCAATGGATACTGTTGTGCTAGATTTACATATTGGGCCATCGTCGCCATTAGCCGCAATTGCAGACACAAGACCAGCGAGACTTATAGGCCGTGAAGACCTCGAACACATCACGAAGACTTCGGCTGCTGGTCAGGCTGAAGAATCAGATAGTCAAGTTGATGACAAAGGTGACTGGGTGTTGCGATCAAGCAATTTATGGATAAAACTTGGTCATCCGACAGATTTTGCTGTCTCTGATGTTGACGTACTCTACGGAGTTGATGCGGTTGATCCTCGATTTGGCTGGTTTTTAAAGGGAGACAAAACAAACTCTTTGGTTTTTGGTAGTGAAGCACACCCACGCATTACTATTAGGTTCGGTGGAACTCAAGACTATCCCATTCCTCGGCTACGTCTGAATGATCAAAACAAGTTTAAAATTATACAATTAGCAGGTGCGTTGGAATTAACTTGGCGGAACTATATAAGCTTACTATTTACAGATTTGCATTTTTCCACTGGCGTTGGAAGGTGTTTAAATGTCTATCCTGAAGACACGGCAAAAGACTGTCAAGCAGACCCACGTACACTAGCTTTCATTAACCGGGTTCTAGATGACGAGAGGCCAGATTTTGCGGTACTTACAGGTGACGAGATATTTGGTGATGCATCGCCTGATGCTCAGTCTGCCCTGTTAAAGGCTACTGCGCCTTTAATTGAGAGAAAGATCCCGTTTGCAGTAACGTTTGGCAATCATGACGATGAAGGAAACTTGTCGCGGAATGATTTGATGCAAATTGCATCGCAACTACCATACTCAGCATCACAGCCTGGTCCGGAGTTTGCAAAAGGAGTGGGAAATTATTATTTGAATGTGCTGGCAAACAAAGAAGATCATGCCGCGCTGACGCTGTACCTGTTGGATACGCACAAATACTCACCCAATCCAAAGAAAATGCCAGGATATAATTGGATTGATGAGTCACAACTGGAATTTTTGGTTGCGAGTTATCGGCAACTAAGTCCGTTGCGGAGTGAGTATACTACGCCAAAAATGGCATCTACTTCCAACAAGAAGCACATGTCCATGGCATTCTTTCACATCCCTTTGACTGAGTACCGCAATACGTCAAATCCATTTGTTGGGTCTTACCGAGAGCCATCTACAGCGCCGAAATACAACACTGGAGCACGGTCGGTGTTGGAAGAGATTGGGGTGAGTGTTGTAAGTGTTGGCCACGATCATGTGAACGATTTCTGCATGTTTGATAGGTCTTACAGCAATTCTGCTTACTTCAAGCAGCATAAAGCCGAGTTCGACATTGATAAGAACGAGAAGTTGAGGAAGCATAAGCGAGAGCTCGGGCCGGCAACCAATCTTGAGGATGATCATGGGATCTGGCTCTGTCATGGAGGTGGAGCTGGTTTAGGTGGGTATGGAGGCTATGGCGGATACATACGGCGGCTTAGACTTTTTGAGATTGATACCAATGAGGCAAGTATCGTGACATGGAAACGACTTGAGTACGGGACCGAGCGTGAGCTGCTGGGTAGAGTGGATCTACAGAAATTGGTGGAGAACGGAAAAGTTAAGGTATAAAGTTTTTCATCGCTATTGTATGCAGACCCGCTTACGCTTACTGGATAGAATTGATGAACAAATTGTATAATATTAGCTAATTCGATAAGATAAACGTAACGAAATAATTTTGAAGAGAAAAACACTGTACAAAGTTAATTGTTAAAACATGTTAAGTTGGGTTGCTTTGCGCTCTATGAACGATATCGCGCCCCAGCAAATTACACATAACCACGCAGTTTCGATGAATTTCAACTTATTATAGACGCGTGACACTCTTAGCCAGTTTTTTTTATTTTTTTTTATTTTTTTTTATTTTTTTTTCCTATATGTTTTATTGCAATTCTTAAAATCGAAATTTAAGACTAGTTTTTTAGGCTTGACAAGTTCGGAGTCACAAGGCTTACTTACAACAATTTATTTAGCTGATCAGGTTGACGCGGTGGCGGGCAATTTGACAATTAGACCCAAATTAGCAACTTGAAAAAACTCTGACCCAAGCTAAGCTAAGCTAAATAAAATATGCCTCATTAATACAATTCGCATAAAATAATTGAGCCACATGATAATGCTACACAACCATAGTGCTTATATTCAAAAATACCTGTATATTTAATACATTTAATCATAATTCGTAACATAAATTAGCCATATATCCCTATAAAAATGAAATCATTGACAACGCTAATAGAACTTGTATCACAGAGCAAACACAAAATGGGTGGAAGCCAGTCTAAAGTAACTTTTTTTGACGCGCTTCTAGAACTTCGGTCAAGTAAAACGATAACGAACCACGTTCCCCAACTTCTAAACAGACGTACAATAATCTTTTGACAAAAGCAAAAAAAAAAAAACACAAGGAGAACCAAAGCAACCGAAAACATGCGATAACGAGGTGAGTAACAAACCATGCTGATGATAATATGAAACAAATCAAAAACAGCCACAAGAGTTAGAGGCTTCGAATTCCAACTCGATTCTGCTCGAACTAGAAACACGAGATTAGCCTAGCCTTGATCAATGGGAATAGAGTGTACAAACTTACATCAAAGACAGAAACAACGCCCCGCAGAAACGGCTCGCCAATGACCCATAAACCGCCTAAATCGGCCTCTACAAGTGGTCCAACACAGTATCCTGAAGTATCTTTGACCTTTCCAAGAGACACATCTATGAACGGGAACAGCCAGCCAGAATGTTCGATATGAACTTTAGGGTCTTCGTAGCACGGATAAGACCAGAACCCGTTGGCGAGCGGCTGAGACCCGGAGATGGCGTTGTAAAACATACGCACATCTTCAACCGGGGCAAGAATGAACGGCGAACTAATATCAATGACGCCCTGAATGTTGTCGAGAACAGTATTTCCATCAATCATTAAAGATTTAAATAGAATTTGCCAAAATCCATAGGTCTTGACTGGCGACCAAAGTGGGTCGTCATGCTGCATGGCCATACCGCCTAACGAAAGATAGGCGCCAGTCTCTGGGTCATCCTTCTTGAACTCGATGCCAAACATCGAACGTCCCAGAGCACGGTTCAACATAGCCTCCTCGAAGAAGTGGGGTACTGTAGTTTGAGAGAGAGTAGAATGAGCAAGGCCGAGCATGCCTCCAGATGGATCAAGAGTTTTCACTGACGCTCGTGGAGGAGTGCAATGGGCAAAACTGACGGTGAATTGCTTGTCTCCAAACATCAAGTTGTCTTTGGATGAAGTACAGTCTCTGAAGACGCTCTGCAGATTAGTGATGTACGACTCTGATTTGTCACTCCAATAGGCGGTACCCCTTACTGAGGTTGTACTATCTATCCAGAAATCAGAAGACGTCATGTCAATGTCGAATTGAATCTTCTGAGCTGGTTTGCCAATCTCAACCTCTGAAAACCAGGACCCATCAGAGCCAATTGGGGCTAATTTATCGCTAATAGGCAATGCTTTGCGCACAACGCGGTTTCCTTGAAGTTCACGTTTAGTGTGTGCGTATCGCTCCAGCGAAGTAGAGAGAATTTCCTGAAATCTGTTCAAATCTGCAATAGAATCTGGAGAGTAGACTCTGCCACCTCTTCTTTTGATATCTAACCGAGCTACAGCTGGAGCATCGAATGCATCGTTTCCATAGTAAGGTACGAAGGCCGAAACGTTGACAATGAGTGTCACAAGAACGAGCAGCAGTAACTTCATTCTTATTTTACCACACTGACTACCAGAAGCAAAAATGAAGAAGTAACGACTGTATCAGATGAAGAAATATAAATGAGGGCGACGACGGGATCTAAGAAGTAAAATGGCTGCAGCAGTCAACGTCCGGGACTCCAAAAGAACAGTGGCTGCACGTGGTTTCGGACCCGGCACTAACTGTTCACATCGTTTGGACCTGCCACCATACACTAAACCCTTGTTCCTGTAAGCACACGGCTTTAGGGTTCAGTGGCGGACGGTACGCGAAACTTTGTTTGTCATGTCACAAAATTCTTGCTAAACCGACGCATATGCAGGAACGGATCGCCGCCATCTTATCGCTCACTGAACTCTGCCAACATGATTGCGTCGATGTGACCGAGAGCCCATCGACGGACATATGCGCTAGCCAGTTCACTTGTATAATTAATATATATACACTACTGCCTCAAAATTATAGTTGATCTATGTCGTATGCTCTTGCTACGATTTCTCAAAGTAATCCAAGATAATATCTCAATGCACCTTGCTTCTATGGCACTTCTACCGTGAACAGTAATATCACGTCACTTTTAATGAATACATCATCGGCTTCCATTGCATTACTCGTACTAACTTGCAAGTCAAATCGAGTCTCCCAATCAGAAACATCCCAAGTCAAGCCTTGGGTCGAAATAACTGCGGGTCCACTGACGGGTATAATGCCACAAGTCGGCCCCAAAACACTTCTCGGCGTAAATAATTTGCTTGTTCCTGCCCCTATCAAAAATGTAAGAGAATCATCAGACAGTAGAGTAACCTCTCGTCTATCTTGTTCCAGTCCGTACTCGTGCACAAAAAGAGAATGAATAGAGTGGAACGCCTGGTCTACACGGCCCCCTGTACCTCCTAATGCCACAACCCCAATCCGATTGCCGTTGCTCGTACGTTTCCCGAGCTTGGTGTCAACGATTAGTAGGCACTTGCCGAAATCCGTAGAATCCTGATCACTTGAGTGATACACAGTGACTCCTAGATTTTCATAATACGTGCGGACATCGACCTTTAATGAGTCCAAGTCACCAGCAATAAAGTCTGGAAGCTACTTTGGTGTCAGACTCGGGTTTTTATTTTCATATATTGCTCAGCGCGTACGTATTTCACCCTCGACATTTCATCCAATGCACTATACAATCTATTGGCCCCACCATCGGCACATGCAACCACAGCCGCTGATCACGTTAAATAATGTTTATTACAATCCAGCACAACCACTTACCGTTCTTCCAGACCCGGTCAAGCATGTCTATGTCACCAATTGGCTGGTTCAGAATAATTAGCGCATACGGTTCACCATGATGGTCTTTGATGTCGTCGGATGGTAGCATCATCCATGCCCTATCAACAGTCTTCGCATTCGTGAGGTCGTCTTCTGTAATTGGCATCGCGTGTGCATGTGTAGCTTTAGTAGTATACAACGATTAATATTACTTACTGTCATGGGATTGTGAACAGCCCTAACCCATTCATTGCTGTCCTCGTCCAAGTAATTTCTGTTACGTATAATATAGTAAAATAGGACCAGACCATACAATTACAGAAAACAGTGTCATAGTTGGCTTCATTAAAATAAAATATTACAATGCTATTATTATCATTTTGTCCAATTGCTTGAGCTCATTTACCCATCCATTTAAATCCATGCATGTCCTTAATGCCCAGAATACCATACAACGTGATACCAAAACGCCTTCCCCATAAAACGGAACCTTTGCTGAACCAATCGAATCATTGAGCAAGCATTTCTAACTGTTCAATGAGACGATTTTGCCAATCCTTTGCAAATGCTGGAGATATCCGCAGCAAAGCAGCTTCGGGATCTTCATACGTCATGCCCACAATCTCAAGACATTGCGATCGAATAGCCGGATCGTTGCAGTTTATCTGATCAATCTAAAAGAAAATATTAGCAACAAAGTCAAGTCAACTTATGTAACATAAACTTACTGTCCATCCTCGGAGCGATACAGACATTCTCACACTCATATTTTCTTTTGTTCTAATATCAACAGCAGTAGAGATGTCATCATCCGATGGAACAGGCGAAATCTCCGGTAACATTGAAGCATATTCAGAAGTTAGTGCGGCCACGTCATCAGCTAAAGAGAGCGATGGAAAAGAGTAAGGTGATGGAGGCGAGGATGCCGGCGTTACAGCCTCTAGCAGTGGTGAGGAGATTCGCGTAACTAAACTCATCTAATACGTGGACGTGTAGTTTATTTAGATGATAGAAAGTAGTTGTGGACATCCACTTGGTATTATACTGTTCAGAAGATGGCTGACACTAAATGCCGTACGATCCACGTAATTCAGCGGAGTTATTATTGACGTGGCCTTGCCCAAAAATTTCGATCCACACCAATTGTGCGGCTCAAAAATGCGATCGGCAGCGATTGCTATTCAGACAGTTGTCTCACCTTGATCGCTTCCCCAAGTTCATCATATAACCCTAACCTTAAAATTTGCAAGGCCTTCTCGTCGTAATCGCGATTATTAGATGTTTTATTTTACAAAGCTAACTCTACTGACTATTTCTCTCATAGTTCAGCACGTACCTCTTAATACGCTGACGTTCCTCCTGTTCAACCTTTTGCTTCATCCGGGTAGATACGGCGATCGCTGAGTCGTCTGGAACAGCAACCGTGTGGACCTGTTAATCGCTTTTAGTATCTTATCTCAAATCTAATTAACTGTTCCGTACCTGTTGTCGCTTTCCGCGTTTTGTCAATACTCTGAATTGCATGCTTGGTTTAGGCCCTGTATGTGCAACCAACTCGTGATTTTCGTCTTCACTTTGTCGTCTACCGGTCATGTTGACAATCGAATATTTCTGCTGCTTCATCATCGGCAACGGAACATCGAATGTTGCAAGTTTCTCAAATTTGCGAGACTCTAAACTCTCGGCAAGCATCTTAGAAAACTCACGATCAAACTCCTCATCCACAACCGGTTCTTTCGACCTCCCATGGTCTTCTTCAGCTTCCTCCTCTTCTTCCTTTTCTTCTCCGTCGTCTTCATCCGACCCTGAATCAGACTCAGAGGTAGATTCTGAAGCAGAATTGGAAGCAGAATCTGAAGCGGACTCTACCTTCTGTTCAGCCGCCGTAGCAAGTTCCTCATCTTCTTCCTCTTCCGCTTCCTCTTCCTCTTCGTCTCCATCATTTACCAGCTCGCGCTCTTCTTCGCCCTCCCGACTCTGTCCGACATTCAACTCCACGTCTTTATATGCTTCAGCCATAGCTTTCGTCACTTGCTCCGCCGCCTCATCCAGATTCTTGCAAACTTTCATCTCTGGTCGCAAACTCTGTAACAAATCGTGCACGTCAAACTCCACTTCCATAGGCAGTGGTGTCCGCTTCGTAAACGCATAGTATTGAAAGACCGTCAAGAACAGGTTAAGCTTCTTCCTGACCGCTCCTTGATCAAAATATGACCCGCATGTTTCTAATATGCTGCAAACTAGTCGGATTCGGAAGTAATCGTCCGGTACATCAAGCGGGATGTATATCCCTGGCTGCGGACGGCCGTTCTCATGACCATAACCGACCATGGTGTAGAGCGTGTCAAATATCGTCTTCGAGTCTACCAGTCTGTAATTGTACATCTCGCCTAAAAACCTGGCTTGTGCAATCCTTTGCTGATTATACTTAAACATATTCAGCTCTAGCCCAACACGTATTGACTCTAAGATTGAGTCGACGAGCTGTACAATGAAATCCTGATGATATTTCACCAAACTCCCAGCCATCACAGCCATCAAATGTATGTTCCCGTACTTGACTTTCCAGATTTTGGCAAAAGCCTTATCAATAGCCCTTTTAGTTTCAAGATCTTCCCAGTGCAGTTTGCGCAATTGGGTCAGCACGTGTGGGTAGCTTTCGTTGTTTAGATCAACATAAATGAGCTTCCGTATGTACTGCTCAATGACCGACCGCTCCTTTTGTGCAATAGCTGGTCGATTCGGTGGATTCACAAAGTAAAATGCGTTCTCAAGCATTACACGTTCACGAGCATCCATATTTTGCGATGTTTTTTTCTTCCATAAAACCTGTAATATTTGTTCCATCGAAGCCTGGGTTTCTTCATTTCGCAGTAAAAATCTACCACATGATTCAAGCAAATTTGAAAGCGTTTCAATCTCTGATCTGCCAAACCGATCCAACAATAACTTAATACAATTAAATGAAACATGTGTAGGCACAACGTTAAACTTGACAAGTTCCCCAATGTATCGAATATTCCGAGCTCGCGCTTCAATCACTCCTCGACCCGGAATACCAGATCCGCTTATGGTTTTACTGCGCAAAAGTGATCTGAATTCTTTCTGGAGATACTCCACCATTGTATTCCCAATATCAGGAATGTTACGGTTTAGCGTAGCGATCAGTCGAGCATAAAAGGGAATCAAATCTTGCCTTGTTTTTGGAACAGCTTGCAGAGCACGCAGCAGTCTGTTCTGTGATGCTCTTGAATTCAGAAAGCAAAAGTCAATCGCAATTTGGTCTACCACCTCGCGCGTCGCCATTTCTTGGAGACGAAGCGTTACTAAGTCAACCTGTGCTCCTATGCTTTGGTTTGGAATTGCTAACGATTCGTCTTTTTCATCATTTTCAACAAAGGCGGTGTCGTCCAGTAAGATATCATCGGTCTCAAAATCCTCATCAATCAATTCGGAGCTTGACGGTTTGCTTTCTACCTTATCTGATTCCTTTTTCTTGCCAACTTCAAAAAATTCTTGAGGCACGCGCAATCGCAAGTCCACCAGATCTTCATAGAACTTTTTTTGATCTTCATCTTCCCAGATACCGACATTCCCATTCTCCCCGTTTACTGTAGAGCCTCCTCTACTAAATGTGAATGACGCACCGGACCCAACTTGGTCCTTTACATCATCGTCGAGAAGAATTGGCATATTTTCATCAAGCGCGTCTGCAAGTATTTGGGTATTTGCAATCATACGCTCCTCCAATTTCATAATCTTTTCAAACTCGGCCTTTCTGTCCTCTAAAATTTTTCCTGATCGCATATATGCTGCATCATTTCTTTTCTCCTGTTCCTTAATAGAACGGTGCTGCTTAACTAAAAAGACTGATAAGCTGAAAAAGTATGATTTAAACACACTGCAGAATTGTTCTCTTAGCTTTTCGCTCATGACTCCCTCGATACCTTCGATGTGTACGACAGCAGCCGCGTTCTGGCCCGTGTTAATAATGGCTCC
Organism: Lipomyces arxii; assembly: GCF_038497795.1. Taxonomy (NCBI): domain Eukaryota; kingdom Fungi; phylum Ascomycota; class Lipomycetes; order Lipomycetales; family Lipomycetaceae; genus Lipomyces; species Lipomyces arxii. The sequence goes on along the minus strand of NW_027117710.1, from coordinate 318,050 downwards.
ATCTTCATTAAGCTGCTGCCGTTCGCTTTTCTTTTTTGAAACTCCGAGAATCTCCGTTCCAAAACTTTTAACAAAAGCAGATGCAAGTGGTAAATATAAATATTCCTTGGTGTCGGTTCCAAGCAGCTCACGCAAAACTTCTAGTGGTATTGGTTCACCAGTCAGTTCATGGCGAGCGTGTGGGTGTGAAGATTTGCGAAACTGTGGCTTGCTTTCGGCAGTTTCATCTGCTACAAGACGCGCGTCTTCGCTCGTGCGAGCAATACCGCAGAGCCAGAACTCGGTCAACAGCCGTAACAAACCACGCTGGCGAGTAATTCTTGAATTTTCTTCTTTATCGCGCTGCTCAGTTGTCAAAGAAGCCAGGTGCGGTAGATTTGGTCCACCAAAGCCACGCAGTAAATACAACATCAAAGTCGGAGTGAAAGCTTTGTTGAATCGCTGATGGAGAGCTGAAATGAGTTCAACAGCAGCCCATATGTCATTCGCCAACCGACATTTCGACAAACCTTCTGCCGCTGCGCTGATTATCTCGGACAAGTATTTCTCCAGTGATAGTGTGCTAACTTCCTTAAGCAATGCTGACTTACTGTCGGCATTGATAGATGTACGCAGTCGTTTAATGAATGCCGTATTCTTCTTCAAACTCGAATCAAGTGACGACGACACCTTAAAAAGATCTAAAACAATCAAAATCAGCTGTTCGCTATTTTACAGTTAAACTACCAGTTTGTCCATTCCATGCCGCGGTATTCAATTTCAGTAGCAGCGCTCGCCGTTCTCGGCAGCTGTCTTCATCACTAGGCTGCTGCGATCTGGTTAAAATGATACACTCGTTCAAGTCAATTCTCTGAATACCTGTGTCATAGTAGCAGTTTTAAGTGTCGTGTATGACTAAAACGACCGCTCTGTCGTATAAATAATATATTTTGTTCAAGCAGCTGCCACTTCTGAGCAGAAGAACTGGGGATCAAAAATGTCTTGACGTGCAACATCGACAGCTATTAACGTTGGCACTAGCTTCAAACCTTAACTATAATCTGCATGTTGTTGGATTGCTGTCGGCAAATTAACTTCGTCAGCTGAAAGTTTGAACGCAAAGCATCATCATCGTTGATTTCGTTACTGGACCTGAATTTATTTTGGCACTTGTCGTTTTTGCTTTTATCTTCCATCAGTCAAATCCAATTGATTGTGAAAGTTTGGTAAGGGCCTCAATTGAACTGATATTACTCTAAACAGGGCTTTTGTTTTACCATCAGTCTTTGGCTGACCGTTTATCGTGTAAAGAAAGAAACTAGAAATCATTAGCAATATGCCACCAAAACGATCAGGATCTGGCCAACAGCTTGCATCGCCCACTAAGACCCATTCTGGAAAGAAAAAATCCCATGGTGTTTCAGGAAATGGGTCTCCACCTAGTACAACGAACGATGCTGCCAGCGCGAAGGAAGAAGCTGCAATAGTGAGTTTGACTGTGTATGTTGAAATTGTCATGCTAACGCGCCATTAATAGTCTGAAAAGGAGAAGAAAAAGCAGAATTTTATTGTACGAGCGATATGGACTGTAGTTATGATTGTTGGATTCTTTATTCTGTTGTCAGCGGGGCATATTTACATCATGGCATTGGTTACCGCTATTCAAATCCTGACATTTAAAGAAGTCATTGCGTTGGCTAATGAGCCATCTCGAGAAAAGAAATTGCCATATGGCAAAGTGATTAATTGGTATTTTCTTGCCACTACAATATACTTTCTTTATGGTGAAAGTGTAATATATTATTTCAAACAGGTAGTTCTTGTCGATTCTTACCTTCTGCCTTTCGCTGTCCATCATCGTTTCATTTCTTATATGCTTTATGTTATTGGTACAATACTGTGTTTGTCGTGTTGATTGCAACGGCTGACGTTTTAGGTTTCATGATTTTTGTGTCCTCCCTAGAAAAGGGACATTACAAGTTTCAATTTGCACAGTTTGGATTCACTCACGTCACGCTGCTTCTTGTAGTTGTTCAGGCTCAGTTTATTATGAACAACATTTTCGCAGGCATGTTCTGGTTCTTTTTGCCGGCATCGCTGGTTATCATCAATGATATATTTGCCTATCTTTGTGGTATCACTTTTGGCCGCACTCCATTGATCAAGATCTCGCCAAAAAAGACTGTTGAGGGATTTGTTGGTGCTTGGATTTCTACAATCATTTTTGGAATGATCTTGAGTCATTTTCTGATTAAATGGGGCTATATGATCTGCCCCGTTACTGTATGTAGAATGTTATTGTTTACTGTTCGTTTCTGACAGACTAGGATTTTACGAACAATGCGTTTACTGGGATGACCTGTGATCCTAATCCTGTTTTCGTTAAGTCGATCTTTAAGGTTCCTGCAGTTTTGATTCCTGTGGTGAAGAGTGCTACATTTGAAATTGAGCCAATTTATTTTCACGTTATGATTATGGCCTCTTTTGCGTCTTTGATTGCTCCTTTTGGTGGATTCTTTGCTTCCGGACTCAAACGAACTTTTAAAATTAAGGACTTTGGCGACACTATTCCTGGTCATGGAGGTATCACTGACAGAATGGATTGCCAGTTTCTTATGGGATTTTTTTCATACATGTATTTCGACAGTTTTATTGCAGTGAGTTCATTTAAAATTTGTTTTGAAATTGCAGGCGCTAACATTCGTTTTGTAGACTCATCACATGAGAGTTGGAAGTGTTCTCGAGACAGCTATTCAGAGTCTTACGCTTGCTGAGCAACTGCAGCTTGTGTCGTCGTTACACAGGTATCTGTACAATCAGGGGGCTATCACTGAAGATACTCTGAAGTGCCTGGAAAATATTGCGCATTAAGCTGAATGTGTTCTTTGGCGGCTGGGTCAGCTGGGTCAATCATTGATCTATAGGATAACTTGTAAGATTAATTTAATGGAATGATTAGAAGAGTAAGACGGACACGTAGGCTCCCTGCAGCGGTGAGCTTTAGTGTATACGTGATATGGTTTACAAGATTGTTCAGCTATTCACAGAATCCTTCAGCACTTACAGCTACTTGCTTGAAGTAGGCACTGTAAATTTTCCTACTTTAGTTCTCGTTTAGTATAGTATATATATATTTTTTTAAGTAAGAGCGTAATTATTCTTGATTTGTATGATATTGCTTCTTTGTGAGAAACTGTTAAAGCATTTGTTGCACAGGAATACTTCCAGTATGCATAACTTGATTAGATAATAAACAAAACTATTTGATACTTTACAATCGATATATCGCTTATTTATTTAAAGGTACAGTCTTTTATGTAAAAAAAAAAGGTATTTTGTTAGCGAGCGAGTGGATAACAGTCACAAAAATAGTGGCGGACTGTGACTTTTGTGATTCTCGCTTACCCTGACTCTCTCTCACTCAGGTTTCTCGAGACGTGGTTTCAACTTTACTCGATATAGAGTGGTTGAGCAAGTTACCTTTTTTTCCCCCACGACTTTTATTGCAACTTGAGGTAACTGAACTCAAGAAATAATTATTAGGATTATGTTTGTTTTCAATTATTTAATTGTGTGTGTTGCAGATTTGCTGACTTGCTATTAGGCCGTCTCAGCTGGTGCCTAATTCAATTGTAGCGGACTCGTCTCTCCACGATCCGCTACCTTTCCTCTTCAGGGCGTTCATCTGGCCATTTTTGTTTTTATATCCTTTATTTGGATACTTTTATTATTACAGATACGAGGAGTATATCAATGGATCAGAATGGACATTTGTGTTTCTCGGTACAATCATCTCGTTCCAAGCCCTTCTCTGGCTTATGACCCATTGGAGCGTCAACATCAACGCATTGTTCACTACAAAGAAGGCCTCGGATCCGCTCAAGGCGAATCTGATTCGTGTTATGCCTGTTGCAAATTCGGGGCAGCCCAGTATTTGCCGTATCACACATACAAAGGTATAAAATATAGGTTAAAGTTTGATGAAGCTGTAGTTAAACCTTTATAGGCAGATGGCCATGAAGAGTACTCGTTTGTTTTTCAAAAGAGACGGTTTGTTTATGATCCCGACACAAAGACATTTAATCCACCATTGTACCCTATCGACGACAAGTGTTTCATTAAGGATTTTCAAAAAGCACCTGGAGTTAGCAACATTGAATACCTACAGAGAAAGTTTGGTGACAACAGATTTGATATTCCTATTCCTACATTTGCAGAGTTATTTTACGAGCACGCTGTTGCACCGTTCTTTGTTTTCCAAGTCTTTTGCGTAGCACTGTGGCTCTTGGATGAACTGTGGTACTATTCGCTATTTACTCTATTCATGCTTGTCGCATTTGAGTCCTCTGTCGTGTATCAGCGACAAAAGACTATGATTGAATTCCGTGGTATGGGTATTCAGCCGTACAACATTTGGGTCTATCGCAACAAGCAATGGGTCGAGATCACTACGGATTTGCTACTTCCTGGTGAGCTTGTGTCGATCGTTCGAACCTCAGACGATTCCGGTCTTCCATGTGATTTAGTTTTGATCAACGGCTCTGCTATTGTGAACGAGGCTATGCTGTCTGGAGAGTCTACTCCTCTTCTGAAAGAGTCTATCTTTTTGCGGCCTGGTGATGATGAACTGGAACTTGACGGACTCGACAGAAACTCGGTACTTTCTGGTGGTACAAAAGTTCTGCAAATTACTCCTGCTGTTAATGCGCATGTTCCGCCTTCTCCCGACAATGGGGCGTTGGCTGTCGCTACTCGAACTGGATTTGAGACCAGTCAAGGTAGTCTTGTTCGAACTATGATTTTCTCGACCGAACGTGTAGGTGCCGGTAACGTCGAGGCTTTATTCTTCATTCTTTTTCTTCTTATTTTTGCCATTGCTGCCAGTTGGTACGTGTGGACTGAAGGTGTTAAAACTGATCGTAAGCGGTCAAAGCTTCTTTTGGATTGTATTATTATTATCACTTCCGTTGTTCCTCCTGAACTGCCAATGGAGCTTACTCTTGCTGTTAACAGCTCTCTCGGTGCTCTCGGAAAGTTCGCTATCTACTGCACCGAGCCATTCCGTATTCCTTTTGCGGGACGTGTCGATGTGTGCTGTTTTGATAAGACTGGTACTTTGACTGGAGAGGATCTGGTAGTCGAAGGAATTGCTGGTCTTCTAAGTGATCCTCGCGATCTTATGGATATTAAGCAGGTTCAGCCCAACACAACTTTGGTTCTAGGCACTGCTCACGCATTGGTTCGACTCGATGAGGGCGAGATTGTTGGCGATCCAATGGAGAAATCGACAGTGAAAGCTCTCGGCTGGTCAGTTGGAAAAAATGACACTCTCCAGTCGAGCAATACCACAGGGCATATTACTAAAGTGCGAATTCTTCGTCGGTTCCAGTTCTCTTCTGCGCTCAAGAGATCTTCTAGTATTGCATCAACCAGTAACAAGTACTTTGTAGGTGCCAAAGGCGCGCCGGAGACCATCCGAACCATGCTGAAGGTTGTTCCTGAGAAGTACGAAGAAACTTTCAAGTACTTCACTCGACGTGGAAGTCGTGTGCTTGCCCTTGCATACAAGTATCTGCCTGATGACACCACCGTGAATAAAATCAACAACTTTACTCGAGAGGACATTGAATCTGAACTTCATTTTGCCGGATTCCTTGTGTTTAACTGTCCTTTGAAGCCTGACGCGATTGCCTCAGTTAAGATGCTGAACGAGAGTAGCCATCGTGTTGTTATGATCACCGGTGACAACCCATTGACTGCAGTTCACGTTGCATACGAGGTTGAAATTGTTACTAAGGAAGTCTTGATTTTGGATGCTCCCGAAGACGGTACTGATGGCGGCGATCATGCGCTTGTATTCCGTAATGTGGATGAGACCAAGATTATCCCTGTCGACCCTACTGTTCCTATTTCTCCTGATGTGTTTAAGAAGTATGATATTTGCGTGACTGGATACGCACTCGCGAAGTTTGTTGAGTATGAACACGTATGGGAGTTGATCAAGCATACATGGGTATGGGCTCGTGTGTCACCAAGTCAAAAGGAGTATATCCTTACAATGCTGAAAGACGGCGGATACACTACTCTTATGTGCGGTGATGGTACAAACGATGTTGGTGCGCTCAAGCAAGCGCACATTGGTGTGGCCCTGTTGAATGGTACGGATGAGAGTTTGAAGAAGATCGCCGAAAATGCCAGAAACGATAAGCTCAAATCGATGTACGAGAAGCAGACTGAAATGCTTCGTCGATGGGGAGGCAAGCAGCCTCCTGTTCCACCTGCTATTGCGCACTTGTATCCACCTGGCCCGTTAAACCCTCACTATCGAGCTGCTATTGAGAAACGGGGAGGCAAAGTTGACGAGAAATTGATTGAGGCGGCATATACCTCAGTTGCTGGTGGCCGGATGGATCGGGATGCCGGTATGCAAAGTGCAGCCGCGTCATCATTTGCAGATAAGATGATGAACATGGTTGACGAAGGCGAGGAGGACGAGGCTCCAACATTGAAGCTTGGAGACGCATCTGTGGCAGCACCTTTCACATCCAAGTTGGGTAACGTGAATACGATTGTGCACATTATTCGACAGGGTCGATGCACGCTGGTTGCGACAATTCAGATGTACAAGATTCTTGCGCTGAACTGTTTGATCTCTGCCTACTCTCTTTCAGTTTTGTACTTAGCGGGAATTAAGTTCGGTGACGGTCAAGCGACGATTTCTGGCATGTTGATGTCAGTTTGCTTTTTCTCGATTTCTCGAGCGAAGGCAGTCGACAAACTGTCTAAGGAGCGTCCGCAGCCAGGTATTTTTAATTTTTACATTATGGGGTCCATTATCGGGCAGTTTGCGATTCACATTGCAACGTTGATTTACATCACCAAACACGCTTACATTCTCGAGCCAAGGGAAGATGACATTGATCTTGAGGCCGAGTTCAAGCCCTCGCTGTTGAATACTGCGATTTACTTGCTGCAGCTTGGACAACAGGTCTCAACCGTGGCCGTTAACTACCAGGGTCGGCCTTTCCGGGAGAACATTTCCGAAAACCGGGCTATGTTTTGGGGTTTGACCAGTGCGGGTGCGCTTGCTGTTGCAGGTGCTTGCGAGCTGATTCCCGAGATGAACGAAAACCTTCGCTTAGTGCCGATGGTAACTGATTTCAAAGTCCGGCTTTCGGGTGCGATTATTTTGGACTTTTGCGGTAGCTGGGTAATTGAGCTTGGTTTGAAATACTTGTTTTCAGACTATAAGCCGAAAGACATTGCGATTCACGAAGAAAAGAGTGCCGAGGACTTAGTAGTGAAGAAGGAGAAGTGATAGATTTATGATTTTGCATTTCCAGTTGGTCACAAGATTTCATTTGTAAACAAGTTGAATAAGTTAATGTACATTTAATCTGTTTGTATGCTGGAGTAGGCACGTTACAATCAAATTATCCATAGCTCAAAACAAGACAACACCTTCCAAGCCAAATTACATGATATTCCAAGCGTCCTCGCATCCGTGGCAGAACTTGCTGCAAGCGACTGAAGCTGAAAGCGAGTATTGGGAAACCGAAATCTTGTCATCGACCCATTCGTCAGCAAAGTCGTCGGTTCCATGAGCCATTGCGCCGACAAAAACGCAGATGCTTTCGTCGGGTTCAAGAGTTTGGACGTAATCCTGAACCTTGAGTGGTTTTGCGTCTGACGAGAGAGTGATTCGTCTGCATTTTGTAGGCAGATGGTCTGTGATTGGATTTTTGATGACTTTCAAAAGTTTTTCGTGAGAGTTCACTGATCTTATGGAGAGTTTATGAAGAAGTTGGACCATGAGACCTGAGAAGCGCTTGAAAGTACGAGGGATTCTGACCGATGGGTTCACTTCAATCAAGACTCCTTTTGCGGTGAGAATGTAAACTTGAAGTTTCCCTGCTTTGTTTATAGGAGAATCGAGCAAGGTTAAAAGACACTGTCAATATATTAATTAAAGTCTTTTGGGTGGTGGATGAATAATTTACCTGATGAGTAATGTCCGGCCTTGCATCTGCAATATCTCTCTGCATTCGCTTAAGTAGACCTTGATGATCATCACAATTTAGCAATGCGTATCTTTCACCTTGTGCGCCATTCTTGGACGGTATCTTGTGAGTTTCTAGGCAAGCTTGAGAGAGCACAACGATGAGACGCTGGGTATTTTTGTCGTGTGATTGTACTGGAACCGCGGCTTCAGGCACAAAAGACGGTACGTCTAAATCTGATCTGGTCCGGTGTGGGGTTCGCTGTGGTGGCATTTTATTTTTGTCCTTTTCGGTGATGATTTGGAGAAAGAAGTCGTGATGAGAGAGAAGCGTTGGGAGGTTAGAAAATTTTTAGTTTTATATTGAAAAGTTTATTTTGTAAGAGTATTTCCCAGTTTAGCAATTTTATAGTTAAGCGATTAATGCGTGGGCAGAACTAGTTTTAATTAGTGAATGTTGAATGGTTGGTTGTACGGGAAGGTACAGTGTGAATCGACGCGTGCATGAATACGCGTCAACTTTGATGCGGTAAAGTAAACAAATGTCTGGTAATCAAGGCAATAATGATGACGACGACGAGTTTGGGTTCACAGATGAGTATGAAGAGTCAGAGCTACGACAACTCGAGGCAAGGGCGTACAGTTTTAGTCAGTTCAGACCAGTCGTGGAAGATGAGAATGCGGATGAGGAAGTCATGGACGGGATCATTAGGAGCGGAATGGGAGAGATTTCAGGGGATCAAGCTGAGTTGAAGATTGCGATTTTACGGGCGAATGATGCGAAAGATGCAGCAATCGCAAAGCTGAATACTTTGAATGGAGAGATCTCAATTGTACGGAGTCAACTAAGTGCAGCCACGGCAGCACATGACCATGCGACGCAAAATCTACGTGGGGTGTTGGCAAGCGCAAAAGATGAGCATTTGATGGAAATTGCAGCGTTGAAAGGTGAGATTGAGCGGCTACAGTCCGAGCGCAGGTTTATGGAGCAAGACGTGAAGGATGCGATGGAGAAGGTCAGAGCTAAGGAGAATAGCAAGCAGGATTTGTCTCCGACTAAGCCTAGACGGCAGGACCGCGGGCTTAGAGACGGGTTTGACCTGACTGTGTCTTCAATCAAGTTGGCCAAGAAACGGCGGAAAGTACAAGATAACCGTACAAATGATTTTGGAAACTATCGTGGGAATGATGTTGGGAATGATACTGTGAATGAGTCTGGAAAGTACAAAGTGAGTGGCATTAAACGGGCACGTGCAAACATACTGACACTCAGTTCCTGCTGAGTTTGGCTAATTTTAAAGTCAATGATGACCGAGCGTTCGATGTTATGACGCAATGCAAAATTGAGCTCAAGACTGGTGAGGACTTCGCGTACAGTGGAACACTTTCTGGAGCGATTCTCTCAAGTCTTGATACAGCTGAAACAGCAGATCTGGCGACCGCAGAAAATAGGATTTTACTGAGGATTCTTGACATTTGGAGACAGGACGCTGTCAAGGATAGTAGGATGCTTTGCTTGCTTTTGGAAGTGCTGAGGTTTGTCATGCAATTTGATGCGAACGAGCTGCAGCTAGGTATGCTGCAGTCAATTGTGGTAACTTGTCAGGAACGATTTGTGCAGCTTGAATCGCGGAGCATGCTATACACGACCGACCCTGCGTCGCGACTACAGTCTTCTATTCTGGACGTGTTTGCCTCCGCCGTTGAATGCGCTGCCGGGCGACGGGATGATGCTGAAGCTGTCGGAAGTATATTAGCGCAGTCTGTGGCAATCGAATTTGTGCTGCGACTGCTGAAAAGTGTGCGAGTGTCTGAGCTGCTAGGGATTCAGTACAAGACTCAGATTGCGCGGGCACTGGAATTTCTATGTTTTGCCGAGTCGTTTGGACCAGTTGTACCTGAAAGATCTGAGCAAAAGGAGATTGAATTTGCAGTTGTGGCCGAGCTGAGTGGGATGTTGGCAGACAATGCGGTTAGCGGATATGTGTGTGACGATCATGCAGATTTTGACGAGTACGAGAACGAGATTGCGACAGTGAAGTTAATGGTGCAGGCAAGTCAAACGCTGACTGAGTTGAGTCAGACAGCAAACGGATTGAAGCTGCTATGTGAACATCCGACAGTTTGCGTTCGGTTGATGTGTGGTATATCTGAACAGTTGGACTATATTTACAGGACTAATTTTCTTGACGGCAATCACGACAGGTAAGATTTTGTCTTTTGGATTGTTGACAGGGTTAATTTGTAGATCTGAACTTATTGGATTAATGACAAAGTTGCTGTACACAATCAAAACGAACGACGAACGAGCTCCGCTTGATGATTCAGTGGCGGGACACGAGTTTATTGTTGGACTATCGCGGATAGCGTTTGCAGACGGTGCTGTATATCATGCTGGACTGGACGAAATGACGGTTGAGTGTGCGCACAAGTTGCTTGGTATGGAGTATAACATTGAAGATGTGAATGCACTGTACGGCGCAGTTACTTTGCGATGATAATTCGGGTATTATATCGGTAATTTACGACAAAAAAGACAATAACGAATGAGTTTAAATGTAAGGCTTGACTTCTTCTTCGAGCATATCCCACAGCTTTTTGCCGGTGTCGGCTTCTTTGAGCCCCGTTTCGATGGAGCGGCACATTTTGCCCTTACGACCGAACGGGATGACGAATTGACCGTTGAAATCTTCTTCCCCAATCTGAGGTGAGAGACCAGCAAAAAGTTCTGTGTACCCACCTAGTCGTTGCGGGTACAAAAGGATAGCGTTTGAAAGGGTCCGTAAGACGACATTCTGATGCCGTTGAAGGTTTGTTTTTAGGTTTCCAGGGTTGGCCGAAACTGAAACCACTGCTGGTTTCTTTGCACCATCTTCACCAATCAAAGCTTCCTCCTTTGCGCGCTTGGCGTATTCGTGTGCGAGAATAACAGCAGCAGCCTTGGACTGGCCGTACTTGAGCGATGAAGCACCCTTTGTAGACCTGTAGTTGACGTCTTCAAAATTAATACCGTACGGCTTCGGGCTTCGGAAAGACATGAGTGACGATACCCAAACTGTTCTGACCGTGCCTGACTTCTCAGATGCCGCCGTCTTATTAAGAATTGGAATGAGCATTTTGTGTAGAGCGAAATGAGCGACTACGTTAATGCCCCATTGAAGTTCAAGGTTTTGCTTTGTCGTAGACCCAGCAGGAGAGTGCATGACACCAGCATTATACCATGCAACGTCAAGTCTGTCAAGCGTAGTGAGCAACGTCTCGATTGCTGGCTTAATAGTGGTCAAATCCGCCAAGTCGACTTTGCAGAATTCGAGTGAACCAGCACGAGGGTTCTGAGTTGAGTAGAACGAAGTCGGAGCAGCCTCAATTAGAGTCTTCGCAGCTTCATACGCAGCTTCATCTCTACCGACAATAATAACTCTTCCACCCTTTGCCCATAAAATTTTCGAAAGAGCGAAACCAACTCCAGAGTATCCTCCAGTAACTAAGAAGACCTTTCCAGCAAGAGAATTGCAAATCGAATCCTCAGTGAATTTTGGTTCTGGTGGAAATGATTGAGTAAAAAAACCCGACATTTTTGTAGCTAATTTAAAGCGAAATTAAGTAACTGTTGATATATATTGTTTTGTAAAAAGTGAAATATTGTCAAATGATTTGAATTAATTAGTCGGGTGGCGCTAACTTTTATAGTCTAAAATGTCAACCGGTTTTGGGTCTAGGCCAGTACACTTATATATAGTAAGCAAGACCAACAAGGTAAGACCAATAAAGTTTAACGTTATTTCTTCAACTGAACTTTTTTTTGTTTTTAACTTAAAAAAATATAAAAAAAGGGAAGAAAAATGGTATGAAATAATGAATTTTTAGTCAAAAAGAAAACTGTCATCTAATTTGTTAATAAAAGAATGCATTGTTCAATCATGCGCTTAAACAATCACAGTCAATCAAATCGGATCTCGAAACTTTTGCTCAATCTCCATCGACAACAAGTTTAGCTTTACAAGGTGAAAGATATATGGCGCTTTAAAGTAGCGACGTTGTTAATTCGATTAGGCCAGATCTCAGCTACATTATCAAGTTTGCAACGATCATTAGATGAATATGATGCTGCTGCTAGAAGAGAAGTCATTCAAGATAAGCAAGACAAAGCATTCTCAAGAATTAGAAATTTTAGAGCAGAAGCTGCAGATGCTCGTACTCAATTCGAACAGCTAAAGCGAGAACGAGAAGAAGCTTTGACAAGTGTGAATAGAGCAGAATTATTAGGCAGAAGACCACATCAATCAGGGACCCCAGATAATCCTTATGCTTCTTCTAACTCATCTTCAATCTCAGCCAATCAATCCGTTCCTGCCGTTGCTATTCCGCGTGAATTCTTAACAAGAACGACAGATCAGCTTGATGAGTTTATTGAACGAGGTCGAGCTGTTCTTGGTGACTTGACTGAACAAAAAAACATGCTTAAGTCAACTCAGAGAAAATTATATAGTGCAGCCAATACGCTTGGAGTATCAAACGAAACAATTAAATATATTGAACGAAGAGCAAAACAAGACAAGGTCTTCTTCTATGGAGGAATTTGTATCTGTTTATTGGCATTTTACTTAATCTTACGACTGTTCAGATAAAAACCTCATTTCTCATTCTCTCCTAACGAAATCCTGTCCAACTAATCGTCGACCTAAAGCTCGTTCGACTGCAGCAAACAGAGTCCGACGTTGCATGTCGTTAATCTTATCATCTGATAGAACATAACGCTGGAGAGTCATTGGTCTTGACTCAAGTCGACTTAGAACATCTGAAATGATCGCGATCACTGCGGTCTTGTCAACCTCATGTTTCTATTCTAATTAGTACGTTTGTTTGTTATTGTAAATGACTATTCCTACCTCATCAATCGCGTTCATCCTTTATCTTAATAGTTAAACATAGCAGAAGACATTTTGCTTTGATTTAAATATACGAAATGGGGCAGTATCTGCACGTGACGAATAATTTACTTCTACTATTAGTTTAGATACCAACAAACAAGCTACAAAAACGACACAAGACCCGCGAAAATCAAATTAATTTAACGATGTTACAATAAAATAAATCATACATAATTACAGATCTGCTGTTTTAATCATGCCGCTTTAATGGCTTACCAGGATACCTCTTGTTCAAAATTTGCAACGCCACAAACACAAAAATGCCTAAGAATGAAAGACTTGTGATGACCGAGAACCCCATGATGTACTTGGGACTGTCTTTCGATGGAAACAAAAATGCGCCATAGATTGTGGCCGACGTTCCGAGACTGTTGACGGTTGCAAGACTGATTGCTCGCGACTCGTGTTCCATATAACTGAATGTAGTAGAACTGATTGCTAGAGTTGCCGCTGTAGTCGCCCACACGGCAGACGTCATGAAGACCAGAAATGCATAACGCACACGCGGGTTGTAACATACCGTAATGATCAAACTCGACGCTGTGAGCACCACCATCCACACGGCTGTTACATATGCTCGGTACGGTCTGAATTTTCGATCACCTGCATAACTAGTCGAAAGATTGCACACGAATGCAACCGCATAGATTGGAACAGTCATGTATTGAATTTTGCTACCTTTGTAGCCCAAACTCTGAACAATAGTCGGATAAAAATATGACAGAGAGGAAGTACCGGTGATGATGGCGTAGCCAAGAGTACACAGCCAAGTTCGCCAATTCAACAAAGCTTGTTTAAGAGCTTCAGTATGTGTTATCTCAGCAACACCATCGACTGGATGCGCAATTGAGTCGTTTTGAAGTCTAGCGACAGCCAACAGCTGCTCTCTTTCGCTCAAATACCGCGTCTTGGCTGGAAAATCTAGTAAGAGAAAAAACGCACAGCAAGACCAGAAAACAGTGACTGCGCCTTCGACAATGAAAAGCCAACGCCATCCTCTTATTCCATGCTTGCCCTCAAGACTAGATATGACTGCTCCAGCAATAACACCTCCAAATGCACCAGCAATGACAGGCGCAGAAATGTAAATTCCAAACCGTAAAGCCTGCTCATCACGCTTATACCACGACGAAAACATAAGTAGCACACCAGGCGCAAACCCAGCTTCCAAGATACCGACAAGAATGCGAATACCAACAAGCTGATGGTATGTCTTGACCAACGAGATCAGACATGTCAATACGCCCCATAGCATCATTAACGTCGGCAGAAAGACAGACGGACGCGATTTCGACAAAATCATATTCAACGGGATTTCGCCAGCAACGTAAAATATGATCATTACAATCAACACGATTGAATACTGGCCAGACGACAAATGCAAGTCTTCTTGCAACCCTGCCACTCGCGCATTACCAACACTATTTTCAATCAGTATTCCACCATTAAATGCTCCCAAAGACTCACTTGATTCTGTCCATGTATGACAAAAAGTACATGATAAAAATACAGGGCAACAAAAACAAATCAATCTTTCGAACCAGTTTGCGCTCTTCTTCAGTTCCAGGAACGTAGTCAGGTATAGCGAGTGCCAACTCTACGAATTCTCCGTCGTTTTTCGCGTCCACTATCTCAGCTTCTATCTGAGCCGCATTCTCAACCGGGACATCGCTTGACTGTCGCTCAACGGCAGCAGCTTGTACTTGCTCACTCTTCTCGAAAAACTTCATTGCTTAATCACCGTTTGATCCACGACTAGGTCAATTCGCGTGGTATTTATAGTCATACAATGTGATTACTAGCGTAATTCCAGACCGGGGTAGACGCCGAAATGTTTTTGGCTGTATCTGATAACACCAGTGGGGTAATGATTCTTTTTCACGTTAGACCGGGCTTATCCCCGGTAAACCTACCCCACACAATTGTGGGGTGCACTATAAAAACGCGGGGCAGATTAAGCAATACATGCTAGCTTTGAACTTTAATTTTGTTCCAACACATTTTTTTTTCCCTAAACTCAGGGCATATCCCGAGAACTTAATAACTCTATCCCCATGTTTTTACGCTTCAAAGAATATATAAGAAAAGTGCAACGTTAGTTTAGCTTCCGTTATTTTGGTTGATTCTTAATTTGAAAGAAAAATATTTTACTCCCGAAGCCTTCAGTCAGACTCAGAATAGCTAACTGCGGGGTCGACACTTCTTAGTGGCTGTGCATCTCCGTCAACTCCTGCGCCACAGAGACAGTGTTCACTCACCATACAAGTAACTCGGGACAATATTGCAGCGACAAGAGAATAAGAATACCTAGAAAGGCAATTCCTTCGGGATACCAGACGTAATGATGTAATTCTATTTTTGTTATCATGTCAGGCATCTTGTGTGGATGTAGTACATAAACACAAATGACAAGTAAAATCAGAATGTGTAGTACATCAGATTTCAGTTGGAACCGAATAGCGAAAAACCGACGAAAATTGGCGAGCAAAGTGGAGTGAGACCGCAAAAAGCGCTTCCATGAGGAAACACCACTCAACCAGTGGGTAAAGGGAGTCGAACGTACGGTTATGACCACTGACAACAACTCAGACAGAAATCGTAGTAGGATGCACCTTCATAACGATACAAGCGGGAGTGCGGATGCAAGAGCAAGAATCGAGAAGATCCAGCAATCAGTAACCTTCTTTGTACTCGCGCACGAGAACTGACAACAGGTCCTGGTATTCAAAATACATTAGCTTCTCGCTCTTGCACAGTCCGCGCCAGGTGCCAACAATAGCTTCTTCAAATGTCCGAGTCTCGTTCAAGAAAACGTACACAAATGCAAACGTGTACATCACAAATATCATACGAAAATACGTGTACCATCCCGCGCTAAGATAGGGAAGAGAGTCAGCCTTATACTGCTCGGCACCGAGCACGCCATCAGAACTGAGCGCACAAGTCAAATTGTAAGTCTGTTGAAATCCGTCGCACTCCAACCGTTCACATTGCGCTTTTTCCGAGAATAGGCAACGTTGTGTTAAGCTGCAGAATAGGCAGGACTGTTTAACAAATTGTGCTGGACCGGTAGACAGCACATCGGCGAAGCACACCAGAAATATCGAGACCAAACAGTTGGCATACGATGTTCACGAGAATTCTATAACCAACTTTAGCCCATTCTTGACCTTAAAAAATTTTCTTGCGAATGGCAGGAAAATATTGTGCCCAGACTGGGGTTTGCGTACCGGCATTAGTGGTGATTTGCTCTTTGAATGTCCACGAGCCTGAGTTCAAGTTGAGCTGGTATTTTCAAATTTTGATCTTCCATGCCGATAATATATTGGCAGTAAGCTGTCTGCGGGCGGAAGTAAGAGCTGCACAACTTGAGACGAAAGTAAAGTGGATCTGGCGGAAAAATATTGCACCGGTTGATACATGCGCCTGTAGCGACCCAGACGAGACCAATCACATATGCACAAGACGTCTCGACCGGAATAGTAAGATCGTCTGTTAATTTGCAGACCACTCGGGCCTCGGAATATGGTGAGTGGTACTTCATCATTGTGGCCTCAAGTCCGAGATCGAGGTCGTAGTTGACCAAACCCTGTCCCCATGCCTCTTCGCCTTGGACTAATTTTTTGATGCACTCCATAGCGTGGGTCGGAAATTTTATATCGATACAAGTAGTTAATTTCAAATGTCGGAATGTCCGCTGTTTCTTCTGGGCCAACGAATTTCATTAGGACAGTCGCCTTCAGCAAGATATCGCTCATATCTCCGGCGATTGCCATACGATCAATCAATGATCTTGTCTTCGTGTAGACAGCCAAAGTAGACAAATCTTCATACATTTGTTCTTTTTCGTCAGATTAGCCATTTGAGCTCCCCTGTCATCGCTTTCGCTTGCAACAATAGTAAGGACAGCTTTTTTTGTCTCGTTTTCGGCAGTTCTGTCTTTGTGCACGGCAGACATCGGTCAAGCGTTAGAGGCAATGCTGTAAAAAGCTTGAGCATATACTCATCCTGATTAGAAGAGTTTCAAGTTGCAGAAATATGAGTACAGAGAAGACTAGACAGTATTGATGACAGACCTCAGGAAAACCTAGTACAAACAGTTTTGCAAAACTTGGCGAAAAAGGTGTTAAGTAATAAACATCTTAATATTGTAAGTTCAGAAGAGTAACACTAAAAGACAAGCAGGTACCGTGATGCCCATTGGTATGCGAAAATGTCATTTTCAGAAAGACCAAGACCACTACCAATGCGGCTAGTGCAGTACGTCCTGCAAGCTAGATTATAATGAAATCGCACAACATTCATACACATCACGTTTGAAGAGCAAAGAATAGGTATCACTTCAATATGATGGTATCGCACATATTACACTTCACGATGAAAGAAAGAGCAGCTTAAGGTTCCTGACAGGCCCTCGTACAAAAGCAAAGGCCGTTGCGCCGCACTACCCGCAAATTTGCTCCGATAGTTAAAATGACGTTTTTGAACTGAACTCGTTTGTCGCACACTATAAAGTCTTATTTGGCGGTGATCTGTGCAAGATAAACGAATTGCGTGCACCGCGCTGCTGACTCACAAGTACAGCCATATTTGACATGGTATTGGTCATATTCAAAAGAAAAAAAAACAGCAATTACACTCCCGACGCCTCTTTTCTCTGACACCGGCGCCCTACGGCGCCAATTTTCGCTAAATGAGGATTATTTAGTTACTCAAAGTTAGTGGCACTCATAAGATGTCTTCACTATCTCTTTTCGCGTTACTGTAATTTAAAATTATTCCGCATCGCGGCCGATGAACATAATACTATCGTCTGCATTGTAGTTACAAATTCTCTATGTAGCTGTTTATGCTTGCAAATAAAACACGCTACAGTGCCTCAAAATGTCGGAACTTTGCTAATCTTATAATGAGCTGACGACTGGCAAAAGTTTAAACTCATCTTATTTGTGATGCAGAGAACGCCTCCAGTCAATTGAGCAAATCATCTTGGAATATGGTGCCTGTTGAGTGCATCTTTAATACGCTACTGCACATTTATATCCTTTTGTCTAAGTTCTAAAGATTATGAGTAAGTTTTATAGTTACTACCTAATCACAAATGGATTGAAAGTCGTACTTCATAATTAGCAATTCAGTTAGAAAACAATCGCAAAATCCGTTGTTTAGGAACTTAAGCAAACTCTGTATTCACGTGTCAATGTGCACTGCATAAATTTCTCGCAGCACGACGGGTGTAAAAACAGATTTAAGTGAAGATGCCGACACAGTTTTCCCCAATTCTTTTCTAAGGCAAAAATCAAAGCCCGATAACCTCTTAAAACAGGTTAACGACAAGGACGACAAGGACGACAAGACTACATTCCTATGCTATAGAGGTCAAGGTGTTTCTGCACAAGACCTTTGATACCTCTTGGTATCCAACAACGTGTTCTCTGAAACTTCCATCTGCTTGCTAATTTCTGTTGTTTTTTTTTTTTTCTCATATAGAAATTGGTCAGCGCGTTAGTTAAAGCTTTGAATTATGGTCTTCAGATTTGATACTCAAATATATTAAACACAGTGTACAGGGTCGTACCGTCAACATCTTGCTATCATCCGTCTTGCTCAGCTACTCCACCACGCAGTGCAATTTGGGACCGCAAAGCAAGTCTTTGTCGATGGCAATAGTGGAAGCAATTTCAACTTAAACGATGCAAGGAGCTCTTTGTTTTACGTAGGAAGTAAACCTTTGACTCTTGTACTCTTCACGCGCTCATATTGATCGGTCAAGTTGGTCTTCAGATAGTCGTACTTTCTCTAAATCACGTTTCAGTCCTTTGCAATTTAGCGCTACAAGGTCGCACGTGCAGAAAGCACACTCTTTTACACATTTTACAAAAGCTTGTCCCAGTGGGATCTGCTTAATTATTTCCAGCTGCCGTGCTTTTAAAGGTATCGAGATTTTGCAGTGCTCATCCAGAACGTATTAATCAGTTATTCAACCTGAGGTATATTTGACATTTCTTAGTTGACAACTTTGCAGAGATGAATGAAGGGCTCTAAGGTTTTACTTTGGGTAAGGTCTTGACAAAACAGTAATTTACTGTTGAAGCCTAACGTTGTGGATAAATCAGCAGAGATTTATATAAGAAGCTCTTTCTCGAGAGGTCGCCATGAATTCTAAGGACAAGACTACTACTACATAAAGAACCTTCTAATATACTCTCTCGTTCAACTCTTCAATACGCACAGTGGTTTCTTGGATTACACCCAGAGTCGTTTCAGTAGGCTTGATCAGCGTTATTCGTTTGCGCGGCTTCCAATTTTAGCTAGTGTGATGGCTCAAGATTCTTACAAATGCTTTACATCTAAGCAATGAGACTGTTACCAGACTATTATTTTCCGTAGCAGGCGGCGAAGCACGTCTAAAAATTCATTATCTTTTTTCGAAAGATCTTCAATGCCCTGTGCCGATG
Source organism: Lipomyces arxii (assembly GCF_038497795.1). Taxonomy (NCBI): domain Eukaryota; kingdom Fungi; phylum Ascomycota; class Lipomycetes; order Lipomycetales; family Lipomycetaceae; genus Lipomyces; species Lipomyces arxii. The sequence goes on along the minus strand of NW_027117710.1, from coordinate 298,683 downwards.
TTAATGGCGTTTTAAAGAAGGAACAAGTTTTGAATAAGAATGTAACAGTAACGAGCACAATTTTATCATAAACTATTTCGAAATAACTTCAAGTACTGAATAATGGTGCTGCACAAGCTAGAAGCACGAAGACTGATGCTTACAAGTTTCGATTTCAGACTTTGTCATGGATTGATTGTGTCAGACATACCAAAGAATCGGCCGGAGCAAGTGCCATCTCAAGCTTTGCAATGATCTGGAAGCGGAATGCTTCGTATACGTTACAAATCGTAATGGTTTAAAGTTTACCGCTTCTGAGTCCGAGTTTTTGAGTTTACTGATTTTGTTGTTCTTGTTGTATTGTGTTTAATGACAGTAGCTTCTGACATATTCAATGTAGTGACTGAGAATATATTATGAGCTGCATTTCGGTTCGCTTGTACTGACTTTTTTTAATTTTTGTGCTGAGTAAGTTAAATGTGTTATTTTAGGATTCATTATTCGTCACTATTTGAAATGACATTCTAAATAGTGGTATTTTTAAATGAGTAGTTCCATTGAATGTACAAGGTTGATTATCAAAGTAGCAGAATCAATTAAAGTTAATGATTCTCCCTTTGATTCTACTATCTGAGCGTACGCTTTTACATGCACAACGTTTAAAAAATGTGGAGCGTTACAACGGAAAATTGCCTATAGCAATTAAGTTAATCAGAAGAACAAGAAAAATTTAATTTGTTGTCAAACTCAAGAAACGCCAGGTTTTCCGTTACAGAACTATTATATCAAATCAGATCAGATATATATGGGCCTCAAAACTCAAAGTTCACATTTCTTGGCAGAATGCCGCTACACGCATTATTGCTGACTTTTGTTTCAGATTAGTTGAAACATGGTTTGTCTGGTAATTGTTTTATGAATCTCACTAATGTACGCGCAATTTGAAAGTAAACAGGTGGGTTTATGTATGGGTTTGCGAGAATGAAGAAAGAGAGAATGTTGGAAGATGTAAGATACGGGCTATGTCCTTATACTGTCTGTTACGGTACTTGTTGCAGTCTCGCTTATTTTACACTGCTAGATTGTCGGCAGTCGTCTGAGATAGGCCAGAAAGCAAGCAAATGGGTCAAAATTGATATTACCGTGAGCCAAGCAAGTGCGTGCCACCTGTTGTGAACGTGATGTACTGATTCGTGTTTAAACTACCCCAAACCTGTCTGACATAGTTTTATAGGAATGTAAATACTATAATGTGTATACAGTAAACTTCGAAATATGTATTTATTAGATTCACGTAATCATTGTAAATTCTCTACTCGTTCTGTTTACATGTAAATTCGTGATTAATGTTACGGTACGCAAATTCAATCAGTTGACGTTATTTAACGTGACTGGTGAATTCAGAACACTAACCCTAACGACTTACAAAACAACGAAAATTCAAAACCAGGGGTAAAGCCATTCATATCAGCTTGCATAATGCAAGAACGCCGACGCGTAAATCACTTGGTTTAGAACCGAAACATCCACACTCTATTTTAGAGCTTGCCTCGGCAGCAAATGTCTCAAACACACAACTCAGTTCATTAATTGCTTCTCACCATATATATCTACGCATCATAATTAAAATGACAAAATCGTAATCCAATTCATAATAAAACCAATACTAAACAATTTTTACTTCCAACTTCCTGCCGGCATACCAAAGTAGCCGACTGCTGGGTCGACAACTTTAAGTGGCTGTGCGGCACCGTCAACTCCGGCACCAGCGACAGTGTTTCCCCACCACACGAGATGCTTGGGCCGATACTGCAGCGCCAAAAAGATTAGAATACCCGAGAACGCGATTCCGGCGGAGATGCCAGACGTAATGATGTAATTGTATTTTGACCACCATGTCAGGTATCTTGTTCGGATGTAGTACATAAACACAAATGACAAGTAAAATCCAGATGTGTAGTACGTCAGATTGTAGTTAGAACCGAATCGTGAAAGACCGCTGAGAATCAGCACTGGGTGGAAATAGCGCAAGTACTGAGGGTAACGTTGGCGAGCAAAATGGAGCGGGACCGCAAACAGCGCTCCCATGAGGAAACACCACTTAACCAGTGGGTAAAGGGTATCAAACGTACGGTTAGGACCAACGACACCAAATAGCAGTGAACCAGTATAAATAGAGTGCGACCACGCACAGTAGAATCGCGCAGGTTGTGTGAACGAGCAGAAGTCAACGACACCATGTGCAAGTTCCATCGCGCCGGCAGTCACAAAAATCTGGACAATAGTCGCCACAATCTGACCGCGGAACACAGCTCGCGGGGGAAGCTTGGAGTAATGTGCCAGTTTCTGATCGCCGACATAAGTCTCAGCCTGGTCTTCAACAACGTATCCGAGAGCACGCGTAAACACACACGCGACACCGTTGCCAGGATTCATGTATCCTCCAAGAATCGTTCCAAGGTTGTTTGTCGACATAAAAGCTCCAGTCGAAGCATACAAAACCATGAACGGGATCAACATCGCAACCGCAACCAAGAAAATACAGACAACAACCCAGACTGGAGTCGTGGTAGGATACACCTTCATGATGATACAAGCAAGCGCAAACGAGATTGCGAGAATTGAAAAGAACCACCAGTCAGGAACTTCCTTGTACTCACGCATGAAAACCGACAACGGATCCTTGTAGTCAGAGTACATTGACTTCTCGCGCTTGCGCAATCCGCGCCATGTACCAACAATAGCTTCCTTAAACGTTCGAGTCTCGTTTAAGAAAATGTAGACAAACGCAAATGTGTACATTACGAACGTGACACATAGGTACATATAGTAACCAGCGCTGACGTAAGGAGGAGAGTAGGCCCTGTACTGATCAACGTCAAGCACACCTTTTGAGTCCAACACTCTGGACAAGTTGTAGGTGTTCTGGAATCTGTCGAACACGGTACTGGTGTTTGGAGGCACGTACGCGGTAAACTTACTGTTTGTATAGACCAAAATTAGCACAATGACCGCGCCAATAATGGTACCGATGTACTGATTAGCACTAGTGAAGAAAGGAAGCACCATTGGTGTTGCATAGTTGATAACTGCCCAGTCGAATGTTGGCAGCGGGTTGAAACCAACACCAGCAGTTGAACCTGTAACATATGCAAGAGTCTTGTTCTTCGGCGCAATCCATGTCATCCAATTGAACGTCGATAACGCTGTGAACAAGTAATCCGGAATAAAGAAGTACACAAATGAGACAGCAAGTAAAATGTTGAAAAGTTTGTACTTTGAAATTGTCCAGCCGTTCACATTACGCTTTTGCTCGGGAACAAGCAACGTTCTGTTTAGCTGCAGAGTAGGCAAGATTGTTGGCCAAACTGCTTTGGATGGGTAGACAGCCCATCGGCGAAGCACACCAGACATACCAAGACCAAACAATTGGCAAACGATGTTCATGAGGATTGTAAAGTCAATGGTCGCCCAGGTCTGATTGTAAAAAATCTTCTCGCGAATAACAGGGAAGTACTGTCCCCAGACTGAATTTTGCGCACCGACGTTAGTGATGATAGTTGCAAACATCTGCTCTTTGAATGTCCATGGTCCCGGATTCAGGTTGAGCTGGTACTTCCAGACCTTGAATTTCCATGCTGGTAATACCCTGGCAGCAAACTGTCCGCAAGGCAACAACAAGAGCTGCACGACCTGAGACGACAGAGTGAAGTGAGGCTGACGAAAGTACATAAGCTGGTTTATGAATGAACCAGCAGCGACCCAAATGATACCAATAAAGTAAGCGCGAAATGTTTCAACCGGGATACTAGGATCGTCGGTCGGTTTGCAGACCGCTCGAACTTCAGGATACGGTGAATGAAACTTCATCATTGTGGCTTCGAGTCTGAGATCAAGATCATAGTTGACCGCACCTTGTCCCCAGGCTTCCTCTCCTTTGAGTAATGTCAAGATACGGTTCATGGTGTGAGCGGGAAAGTTGATGTCGACACGATGATACTCGATAGCGAACTTGAGAACGTCATACGCCTCTGTGGGGCCAATTATCTTCAGCTTTTCGACAAAAAACAAGCCGTCACCCTCTGCAAGAATGTCGTCCATGTCTCCTGCTGCAACCATACGCTCAAGAACAATTTCATCGTCGTAGACGGCAAATGTGCTTGGGTCTTCATATGCCTTTCCCTTTTCGCCTAAGTCCGAATAATCATTTGAGCTTGAGTCATCGGTCTCAGTCGTGACAATGTGGGACTCGATCTTCTTTTCGTCGGTCTCAACTGCTTTGTCTTCATAGATTTCAGACATCTGACATGTGTCCAAACTAGCTTCTGCACTAAATTATAAAAAAAGAAAACTTTAAAAAATTTAAAGGCACTCCACAATGGACAGTAATAAAGAATTGACAGACTATGACAGATGGCTGGAATGAATGGGGGTATAAGTAGTAACTAGGGGGGATAGACTAAAGCGCTATCTTGACGTATCAATTTGCAGAAGAAGTGTAATATCAAACAGAGATAGGCGGAGAGACAGGTACCAAGTAAATGATGGCTAATACCGATACGTCAGAATGGACACTGACTATGATCCCGAGGGGCCACCTGGTATCATGACTATGTATGTTAACTAGATTACCAACGTGCATTAATTAAGCCCAACTCATGATCTAATAAAAAGTCACTGAACTTTGTGTCATCAAAATGCGCCAAATTTAAATTATTTATGTTGAAATACATGAAATACTGTGGGTAAAATGGTGGATACAAGTGATACACTATCGTACAACGGCAATTCAAAGCTGTTTGCCGAGAATCGGATGCACACAACTTAAAGTTTCTAGGGCTAGCGCAGAAGCAGGTACGGTCGCACCGCACGAGCCAGTGTTCGAGTGCCCTGACGATAACGTTTTTATGTGTCTCACCGGGGACCCGAGAGCGCATTTTCACTCACAAAATTTTAAGATTACGCGGTTAGTTTGCTCAAACCTCCCTTATTTATCCGGGGTTGATCCGTGCCATATTTTTGTATTGAATTGCGTGCGCTGTGGTTTAAATTCGCAAAATGTCATCAGTATTCCCGACATGAGTGTATCTTGGTCTTCAAATATAGCAGCCTGAAGTGGTCTTTTGGGATAAGAGGGAACTAATCCAATAGCTTATCCCGTCTGGCTTATCCCGTCGGAACTGATAACGCCTCTTTTTCCCCCTGCCATGGCAGCTCACCTTTCTGATAATTAATAGATCATTATTTTTAATTAGTGAGTTGGTCGTACTGTCTCTAGGATGTGGCGCCGAAAACTGTACCGATATGTATTAGCAGCAGTATATAATAGTAAACTAGTGACTTACATTCTGAAGCAAGATGTTTTAAGCACATGATAAGAAAAGAAGATTTCTTAGTGTGCATTTTAATTCTTCGGTCTTTGTAAACGACAACGGATTAGATTAAAATGATTAGTCAAATCGGACTAATTTAAGTAGAATGACTAGCCAAGACCAAGTCATAAAGATTTACTTAAAACTACAAGTGTCTTTATATGTTGCGTTACTTTTTTAGACGTTATTTTTAAATCAAGGCAAACTGACCATTCTTTATGATAACCATAACTACCAGCCAAAAAAAGCTAAAACAATGCCTCAAGTTTTTAGATGCAATCAATACCCGCACATTGTTGCTTATTATTATGTGAACTCTCCCAACACCGCAGCATCGGTAACGTATCCCAGCCTCACCATTTGACACTTTAAAGCCCGATATCGGTAATCTAAATCATGTTATGAATGTCTATAAACTTTTTTTTTCATCTGTCAAAGAAATGTATCAAAGTTTGCTAGCATCTGAATTATCTCGTGCAAATCTTAGCCTTTACACTAAACTGTCATCTCAGAACTTTGTAATGTCGCGACTGGCTCAAACAGGCTGACATCTTCACAGCCCTCGACAGCGCTTATGCGTCTTTTAAGATTTTTCTTCTCGAACTGTGGGGTTGCTACTTTACTCCCGGGTTCCTCTGTTTCATTATTAAACGCCAATAAAATGTCCAGATGGCTTTTTGACTGGGCCACTTGTTGGTACAATCTGTCCTTGCCCGAGATAATCCTACCAAGCAAAAACTTTGTACCCGAAATGTTGTTGTCAACTGCAATTGCGTTGTCCAGAATCTCTCTTGCAACCTGGCGCCATGACACGAGATCTTGTTTTGTGTATGCAGAAAAACACGACACGTTGGACTCAGCCGAAACTGCAATCATCGCGCTATCAACGCCGTAATTTTCTTGAAGTGTGGCTAGGTCGCCGCGACAGCTGACGTCACCATTGGCGATGCACGTAACGCCAGACTCATGACAAACTTCGGCAATCTTGGTTAAATACCCATCCCTGATTGCCCGCTCGCGTGGTCGGGTGTGAACGTACCGGCAATGCACTGTCAATGCTGCAATTCCAGTAGTGCACAATCGGCGCACTAGTGCGACCGTGTCCTCCTGGCTCTCGAGCAATCTGATCTTGACGCTGATGCCTATATCATGTTTCTTTCCTACATCCCTCACCAATGCTTCTAGTATCGACACCAGTTTATCTGGAGTCTTAAGAAGCGCCGCACCCATGCCAGAATGAACCGAGAAATGTTTGGGGCAACCAGAGTTGACATCGATTCCCGCAACATCTGGGGCTACCATCAAAGCTGCTGCAACCGCAAGCTCTGGGTTTGCTGTACCGAGTTGAAACACAACCTTGCCCTTTTCCAATGTCCGGTGTGTTCGAAATGCTACTGAAGTCTCTTTGTCGACTTGGACAAAATCAACACAGTCAATCTTCTCTGCTCCATATCAGCCCTGATTTCCATATACAATCCTGTCTATTTTACCATTCACAACCCGTTTGCACGTTAAAATCTTCTTGTCCACAATTTCTGGTGCTTTCTAACGTGAGATAAAACTCAATAATACTACTGCCCACTTACACCAAACTAGATCTGCTCCATACTTTAACGCGGCAAGTCGAGTCGGCAATTCGCCTGTCCGCACCTAATTTCAGTCAGCAACTTCAACCTGCCTCGTATATGCACTCACCATCGGTGCCAGCACCAACTTCCCAGCGTAATTAAGTGGTGGCATTCTTTATTTAAGACATGCGTGTGCGATATGCATAATCTGATGAAATCTCATTGATCGAATTACTGATTTTTTAAAAAAAATATGTTGCCCTAGCCCTACACATTCAGGGGTCCGCGTTTGCTTAGAAATTAATTGCTTACAATTCACTATTTTGAGAAGAGACACCTAATCTTATATATGCCGGTTTTATAGAGTATATATACAAAATATGTAGATAAATACATGTAGATTATGTCGTAGTAACAGCAGGAACAGTCTCAGCCTCGAGAGCAGCTTCAGCCTCGAGAGCAGCTTCAACCTCCTTCTTGTCATCCTCGATATATTTCAAGTCCTCAGCATATACCTCTGGGTACTTTCTAAAACAGTTCTGCATGACCCTGGGTTTGTTAGTAAAGAAGCAGAAAACACCTAGCCGTGATACATACTCAAACAGTTGAATGCAGTTTGATCCTTTAGGCTCTGTTTCGGAGTACACGAAGCATGAGAATGATGCCTTGAACTCCGGTCCGCATGGTCCATGTGCCATTCCGCCGAGACATGGGCAGTCCCAGTTGATCTTCCCAGTGACTGGATCAAATGCTCCGGCGGCAGCTGCCTCCTCCTCCTCCTCCTGTGCTGACGCGATCGTGGTGTCGAGCGCATCTTCGAGTTCAGCGTCAGTCAGATGCGGGACCGGTTCAGCAATAGGATCAATTGGAAGCACGACAACTTCCTCAATCACTTCAACCGCTTCTTCTGGGATCTCCTCCGCAACTGGCTCTTCGGCATGAATAGTCTGGTTAAGAAAAAAAGCGGCGCCTCCAAGTGCGAGTGCGAACGGAACAAAGCTTGAAGTCCTGTTTGTAGAGTAACGGTTGACCGGGAGAGAAAACGACCGGACCGAGTACGCAAACCGACGACTAGCAAGTATTCTTAACGGAGTGAAGACTGATGGACGCATGTTTATGGTAGAGTAGTTCAGTTTGGTATATATTTCCGATGACTGAAATTCGAATTTGCTCGAAACCCTTGTGCGAACACTTTCCGACCGGACGTGCGGCTTACCGTGCTTAACACTCCAAAATAATATGAGCACCGCCACTCGTTCACTGCCCAGGTATGACGTCAATGGCACCTGTGCTTGATTGTCCCACAAAAGTTCGGATCCGCGCACGCGGCGACCTCGTCCACTGTCGTGTGCTACGTCCTCCGCCGGGTCAGGCTTCTCGTTCATTTGCCTATAAAACTGTCAACTTTGATCCCGATTCTCACTCTCTCATTCTACATCAATCATGGCATCGTAAGTCGACAACTATATGTTGAAATCATTCTAACAATACTAGATACGCAGACGTTACAGCAAAGAACGCGAGCCAAACCCCGCAGGAGGTATGTACTTCGTCGTTTCTATCATTTTTTTTGCGATTCAGGCGGAAACATTCGCACAAGCACGTCAGTAGCACGCAGTCAGAGAGATCGTCGAGATCACGGAGCGTTGTACACACACATCGGAAGTCGAGTTCGGTTTCGAACGGGTTGATCAGGACGGTGTCGCGTGCGCTATCGACTTCATCCCGGTCGTCCAAACCGACTATCGTCAGTTCGTCTCCAGCTTCGTCGTCCTCAATCAAACAAAGCCCACGAAACAACAACTTCATGAGGCCATTGCATGAAACCAGTTACTCGCTCAAATCGCCAGATTTTGTGGCTCCAAAAGTCGTTGTGGCCGTACTTCCTGCCGGCAGGACCCCTGCCGATCACGAAGGTTCTACACCGCAAAACTCAATACGTGAACACGACGAAGGTGAAGGATTTGAACACGATGTGCAATGTGGTTCTGCTGCCATGCTACTGACGCCGACAACACCGCGATCACCGATTCTGATTCCAGACAGCCAGCTAACATGTTCACAGAAAGCCGCGAAACCTGTCCCGACGCTCGAAACCACGTCGTCGTTCAACTCACCAATCGAGCCGCTCGAACCCACACCGGCTGAATCGACTCCTGGGCCAAAGGAGTCGTTGACTCCGCCTGATTTGGCGTCGAAGACCGACTTCCCTGAGCCGGAAGAGGTACTGTTGCAGTCACCTGAGCCAACATCTTCACCAGGCAAGAAAAGCCCTGTTGGAACGTGGCTGTCGAAGGCTAGCGCAAGTTTAAAGGGCTTTATTGAATTTACAAAGAAGAGCACAAGCGCATGTGCTTCGACAGCAACGAAGGAGATCAAGAACCCAGTTGTTGCCCTCAACATTGGACTCTGGGCGTCCATCATTGCTGGAGGAGTATACTTCACACAATCTAACGTCAAGCTTCCTGCAGCTTTCTACGGTCCAAACAAGCGACTGTTCGCTGCCTCAACCTGCGCAGCACTTGCCCTTGCGACCGCCGGTCACGTCGCAATCACAAAGAAGCAATATTCTAAGTACTCCAAGAAATAGTTTCTTTAGAAATATTATAATTATCAGTAGTTTCTTCTTATTATTATTGTTAATCATACAACTTTTAAACCAAACGTTTTGCGTATTGAATGGTTTGTTTACATCTCTCACGCGATAATGTAGCGTGATTGCACTGCCACACCCTAACCCTTTATTATTTTGGCGACTATACAAAAGCTCATCGTCTTTGTTACGCAACATCATTAATATGTTGAGGGTTTTGTGCTTTAGACGGGAACATACCGGCTACTGTAAAGTAAAGCTATTCTCTACAATACAAATCATAGCTAGTTCTGTCGCGCTGCATACTCCAGCAATGAACGGTTGGCTGCAATTTCATAATCAATGAACCATACTGTATAACATATTGTTTGACATAAACGAATGACTGATGATAGATGAAAGGACATGTATTCAGAGATAAATGTACACAATAACTTTTCCAATATCCTCACACTGTTTTCTTCATAAATACAAACTCCTGCTAACTGTTTATTCGTCTGACTTAGTTGAAGGAGATGCAACACCAGTGCGGAATCCGTTCTTGAATTTTCGGTCAACAGTCTTGAGGTAACGTTCACGTCCCGATCCAGTAGTTTTTCTTCTCTTCGCCTTGACACTCCAGTTGTCTGTTGTCGTTGTTAGTTTCTTCATTTTGATGACAATCTGAGTATAATAAAGCACATACACTTGCGAACCTTAGCGGCAGGATATCCACACTAAACTTATTAGTATCATCCTAAACGATCACACTAAGTTACCCACAGAAGCACAAGTGGACTTCTGAACGTGATATGAACGACGACCGCATCTAGTTTTATCAGTATCGTTACGAGTCGCATCACCAAACTAAAACATACCGTCGGCACAGCGTGTGCGATTTGTTGTGGCGCTTACCGAAACTAGATGTTCCCTCTGAAATGTTGTTAGATCGTGATGAACCAACTTCCGTTTAATTTTGGACTTACTTGTCATTGTTGCTGAATAACCGTCGATACCAAAGAAACGAAACTGCTCACTTTTGGAGATTGTACTTGTGCGGCGTTGTGGTGGTGAGTTGTGAACCCTATCAGTACTTCTAGCCCTAAAGCAGTCACGCATTACTTGATGCATGCACAAACGTAATCCGTGTTTATGCCATAGCTCGCCTGAGCATTCCAACGCGCGTTTGTGCCCTAATCACGTATGCCGCGTAAACTGTCGCACTTTGTTTACGTCGCGTGTCGCGTCGTTCAAGCGCGTATCGTTACGCGTGAACTTTGTACTTATACATGTCTTTCGCGTCTTTAGATGATTAAATAAAGCATTTTCTAATTATTTTATTAATAAAAACAAGATAAAATATTCTTTAAAGCTCAAACTCGGTAAAATGTGCACGCAGATCACAAAACCCTCCAACTTCAAACACTCCGATCTCCATTCCCATCACACTTCTTCTCCTCGCTAAATTTTCATAATACAACACTACACACCTCATCACAAACGAAAACCTTACCACAAACAAAAGTACAGCTAACAGAGCTTTTACAATGTCAGCGAGGCAGTATCCTCCCTCGTCGCCTCCGGTACCTACTCCGTCGCCCGCCAGACGCGCGCTGCTTCCAAGTTTTGAACCGGCGCGCTCGTCTGCGAGTCTGCATCGCAAGTCCGTGTCCGCGTCGCCGTCGAAGCGGACACCTTCGCGCAAACGTGCCCGGTCAATACAGAGTCCAGATGGCGACGATGAAGATGACGACCGCGAACAGGCTGGTCGGGGCCGCGCGCGGTCGTCGTCGTCTCCGTCGTTCGACCGGAAAGCAAAGACAGATGACCCCCGTATGCCGCGGTTGCAGACGTTCTACCCAACACCAGCGCCGACATCTAGTGTGTCACTTCCGAACACGTCGTCGCCGGTCCGACAGCAAGCACGTGTCGCGCCACTTGAACCGTCTGTCGACGAAACCGTGTCTACCACTACCGTTCGCGCGCCGCTGTCTGCCGTCGTGCTAGTTCCGGTTCCGCGTACAGGCGAGGTAGTAAGTTTAGGCCGGTCGTCAAACTCGTCGACCGTAGTTTTGAGTCGGACAAACAAATTAATTTCACGCGTGCATGTGACGGTGAAGTACGTTGCTGCGACGGATTCGGTTGAGATTACGTGTCAGGGCTGGAATGGGTCGCGGGTAGGGATTTCAAATGGAGCCGAGCATGCGCTTGCAAAGGCAGAGTCAGTCACGATCCCGGCAGAGGCGAATATTGTGATTGACGTATGCGGTGAGCGGGCACGGGTCGTTGTGTCAGACCCCGTTGTGGTTGACGATGATGAGACAGATGATGAGGTTTTTGTCGCAGCAAAAGATGTTACCCCTGTCAGCGACTTTGAGACAAGCACGCCGTCGTTCAAGGTGTGGGAAGATGGGCAGGATGAATCTACGGTTGCGACGAGTGATAAGCCTGTGGTTGAGGACGCGCCAGTGTCCTCGGTGCAGACCAAAGATTTGCTGATGAACACAATCAAGTTGGAAACACCTGCAAATTCGCACGACAAAGAGAACCCATTAAAGCCCGTTGTTCAAGTAAACAAGGACCAAGACGAGAAGCATGAACTCGCGCCGCTCGAGACAGATCTCGCAAAGCTCAAGACACACGTTATTGCTCATTTGGCATATTCCCGTCTTGCCAGCACGCCACTGTCTGAGCTCAAGACAAATTTGCCAGTCACAGCGACACTGCCAGTCGAGATTCTGCAGAGCATAATCAAGTCCACACCGTGTGTCGGTGTGATTCAGCGTCAGGGCAAGGACGCGTCGGGCAAGCGGCTTGAGGAGCAGTATTACTACATTCCCGAGCAGGACGATGACGTGCACCGGCGGGCGGCGGTCGAGGAACTCAGAGGACATCCTGGGATTCGTAATTGTCGAAAAGTGCACAAGCAGTATTTTTGGAGGAAACCGTCATTGAAGTGAAGTGATGATGTATATTAATGATCAGTGTTTTCGTTTAGTCATTTGAAGTGTATTTATATGGTTAGATTGTGTATTATTGTGTTGACGTTGATGAATGATTATTGCCACAAAAAAGCACATAAATGTCACAATAAGATATTGGGACGGAATCAATATTATTGAAATATCTGTAATTTGTGCAATTTCTCTTATTCTAACATAAGATTTATTAGTCTGATTATCAACATATATAACTTTTATGAAAATATAACTAATGCTCAGGTAAATCTGAGATTTACGATGGATTTTAAAACCTGCCGATTTAGCTAGGACATGTTTGTGATTTATTGAATTGTAAAATGTATGATGCTACCAATCGCCAATTTTATCGTATTTTAGATAATATTATTGTTGAATAACTGGCATGTCTTGTTATTTTCATTAACAAACAGATTAAATGAATTAACAAGCACGTACGTACGCAACCCCTGAAAATCGTACGCTAGGACCGTCTACGTCAAATAATACATGACCCTGTATATTATCAACAACAACTAACATCTCTTGTATTGATTTTTGAGTAACTATAGGACTTTCCGAAAAGATTTAGTAATTTTTTGGCCAGTGCGTACAGACTTGAAAGTTCATACAAACTACATTGAACTACATTGGTCTACAATGAACAATAACTATGGAAAGTTTAGTACTAGGCAGTTTTTGCAGTGCTTTTTTCTTTAAATTGTAGAATGTATCAAGCAATAAGTATTTACATGCTGTAGTTTTTAGTCTCAATACTACACTCAATGCCTGTTGAGTGTCATAATTCCATCGCATATCCCACATTAACACACTGTTGCTTAATTTTATTGTCGCAGCCGCCGGTTAAAAACTGATTCATTACATTAGTATATACTGAACAGAGCACATATTGCACAGTTAGGCTTGCTTTTGTTCAGCCACCAGTCTAGAGGGTCAACCTGTTCAGCAGCGATGAATTGCGTTATTAATAACGGTAGACTTCATTGGAAGCACCTGAGATATCAATACATTAGACAAAATGCTATAAATTGCCAGGGTCAATGCACATAATCATCTGTACTTGATTCAAAATGATCCGATAAAATAATACACCTGAAGAAGAGCACAATAGAGAACGCGGCGTTGTGGATTCGATTGCGTAAATTGAACCAGTTCATGAACTGGTTTGAACAGTGTTCATGAAAGGCAAGAGCCACAAGAATAAACTATAACAACACGAAATGGTATACTATTTCACGTCTAAACGAGAAGAATATGATCGTAGTTATGTGATTTATATGGGAAAACATAAAGAAGAGAGTATGGAGTTATTAGACTTAATAAATTAGGACTGACATGGAGTAGATGAGGATTTAATCAAATATGGACGAGATACAGATTTATGGTGAGGAAGCTCATCACAAGACGTACGATAAATTAATACAAAATAGGTTTCATGCTGATAATTTGTCATCAGCGCATGTTTATGTTAGATTAGAGATTGGAGAGAGTTGGGAGTCATTGCCTGAAGGTTTACTTGAGGATTGCGCTCAATTAACAAAGGCGAATTCGATTGAAGGCAATAAAAGGGATAATGTTGTGATTGTTTATACTCCATGGTCTAATCTACGAAAAACGAATGGAATGGCTGTTGGGCAAGTTGGATTTAAAAAGGAGAAGCAAGTGAGGAAAGTACATGTTCCCACAAGGATTAATGCAATTGTCAACAGATTAAACAAAACCAAAGTTGAGAAATTCCCTGATTTGCAGCAAGAGAATGTTGATTATCAGAAACTACGTCATGCCTCGTCCAGAGCAGAGCAGTCAGCTAGAATGAAACGTGATCAAGCAGAAGCAAATGCGAAGAAGAAAGCTGCATGGGACAAAGAGCATGCGTATGACGACATGTTTTCTGATGAAAATCTTGCACGGTCAAGTAATCAAAGCAGAGGAAATGATTGGGAAGATGATTTTATGTGACAATGTATTTCTTTATGTACAATATTCATATAGACCAATTTGCTTATGCTTCTTTTGCTGACTCGGGTTCTTCGGGTACAAGTACACTTGCTTTGTCGAATAGATCAGCCAGTTCACCACTATTTTGGTTAGTACTATGCTATATAAGATATAGTCAATGCGCTCACGATTGGTGCATGGCAATCAAAATATCGCATCCCCCAACAAATTCACCCTTTACTAATCAATATCTCATTCAACATAGTCACACAAAAGAACATACGTTAACATATAGCTGAGGAATAGTAGGCCAATTACTATACTCCTTTATTCCTTGTCGCAATTCATCATCCTCAAGCACGTTAAAAGCAGAGAACTTCTCCGGGTCTACTCCTTGAAGTGACAATATCTGAATCGAAGCACGCGAGAATCCGCACTGTGGGAAATCTGGCGTGCCTTTCATAAACAGCACAACTGGCGATGACTGGACAGCGTTATCAATAGCTTCTTTAGCGTGCTGACTGAGGTATCGTGCTTGTTGTAATTGTAATGCTCGGAACTTGAGTGGCGCACCTGCTCCGAGAGTCTTTGCAGTCAAAAGAGACGTCTAGTTTGTATTAGTAATCCCATACAAACACGCACACAATGTACTCACTTTAGTCGCAGTAATAAAAGAGCGAACAAATGCCATTTCGCTGTACCTAAAAATGTATTTACGCAAAAGTGGAAGAATCGAGTCAAAAAATATATAAGCAGAGTGTGAGGAGAGTTCCCGCGCCGCAGGGTCAAATATTGTGTGGTCTTGATGATCATCGCAATCAGCGCAAGCCTACAAACAACATTTAAAAAACAATCACGTCCGTAAAATGGACGCGATTTCGCGGTTGAATGCGTCTTCACATGATTCCGAAGCGTATACCCCGACGCGCTCGTCTGCGCCTCCATTTGGACTTAACAGTGGGCATTTGCTCAGACTACAATCGGTGAATAGTGTGCAGTCTCCACTATGGTATAGTCGGAGCAGCACCAATTCACCCTATGCCCTGTCTCCACGTACTCCAGGATCACTTCGATTCACACGTACAAGAAACAGATTGCTTTTCACGAGTTCAAAGCCTCCGACAGTTGAATTTAACGGTGCGGTGATTCCAAATGAAAAAGAAGAAAGCAAAGCGTTTGAGTCCTGGATCGAATCGGTCAAGTCGAAGGCACGACAAGCATTAGAGCAGAACGAACAGAGCGAGAATGAGTTCAATGGTTGGATCGAGAACGAGGACAGGATCCAGCGAGCGGCGTTTGAGCTCAGGACATCGATTTTGCAGGATGAAGATCGGGAAGGTGAAAAGGTAAATTCAGAGGCGTTTGATACGCTGGGTGAAGTTTTGCTTGAACAGAAACGCAGTCTTGAGCTTGAGATGGAGGCAAGTGCAAAGAAAAGAAAAGTGGATCGAGTAATTGAGAGACGAGAGATGAGACCTCCAGAAAGTTCTTCACAGAAACATAGCCCGCTGAGGATATATGAGGATCCACAGTCTCGATCAGGGTCAGAGTACAATGATCTCGTTTCAGAAGACGACAATGAGCAGTATGCTGATGAAAATACCGATCCCAACCGTGACGCGCCAGAAACACTGACCGAGCCTGATTCAGAGGAAGCCGAGTTGGCTGACGAGTTGGCTGATGAACTGGCAGATGGAATGGCAGACGAAATCGAAGGCGAATCGGATGAAATTTTGGACGAAATGCCAGGCGACTTGGATGTATTCGCAAACGAAATGCCAGGCGGGCTGGATGAAATGGCAGACGATATGAAGGACGAGTTAGATGAAATGTCAGACACAGAGTTCGAGGTTAAGGTCGATGCCGAGCTTGACCAGCCAGAACTTGAAGAGGAAGAATTGTTTTCTACTGGGTTGCCGCTTGACCCGGCTTTGCTTTCCAATGAGTTGCCTCCTCTCGATAAGATTGACCAGGTAGACCAGTCTGAGCCCGGTGTACAACAGGGCGAAGAATCTTATTATAGCGAGGATGAAGACGAACGACACGATGAAAATGAAGAAGAGGCATACTATAATGAGGACAACAATGAAGACAATGAAGACAATGAAGACGAACAATACGATGATGAGGAAGAGATTGATGAAGACGAGAGTGAAGTCAATGAAAATGAGTTTCAACAACAGGGCTTACGGTTTTCTGGCAAGGTGCGACCTGTTGCGTTTCCGCAGTATGCTTATTCTGGTGGATTTGATCAAGACATGGATGACCAGATTAGCCAAGCCGAGGAGGAAGTGGAGGAGGAGGAGGAGGAGGAGAATAAGAAGGAGGGTGTGATCGAGTTGTCTAGCGGTGAAAATGAGTCTCAATCTGGGTCCGGTTCTGGGTATGGGTCTGCGCCAGAGTTTGAGTCTGAATCTGAAGAAGAGCAGCCGGCGTCAATGTGGACGCCAGGGATTCCGAGTCGGAGACTGAAGCCGATACAAAGTCGAATCAGCATGCTTAGCTCGTACAAGACCGAGTCCGCCGAGTATTCGAGCGACGACGACGACGTAAGCCAGGACAGCGCGAGTGGGTCTTTCGATTACGCGTCTCACGACTCGGACAGTGTTGCGGCCGAGCAAGGACTAGCGGATGTTGAGAGTAATTCAGATAGCGTCGAGTTTGAGCAAGAGGTTCAGCCAGTGCGTGAATCTGACAGCGACCTGGAGGATGATGACCAGTCAGTACATGAGTCCGACGGCGACCTTGAGGATGTCCAGCCGATGCAAGAGTCTGAGAGCGACGAGTTTGTAGAAGAAGAGTTTCAACCGCCGTTGGTGCATGAATCTGACACTGACCCGGATGCGCATTTTCCTGAAGAGGATTGGGAGGAGAAGCCCGTTGCGGTTGAGCGTAAACGAGCTCCAGAGTTTGAACTAGCTGAAGGGGAGTATGAGCGGGAGACCAAGGAGATGACGAGGTATAGGAGTGATTGAATAGGTTTTGTAAAGTATTGTATTTTAATGTATTTCTAATTGTACAACAATTGAATCTGCTCAGTATTACCAATCTTCATATATGCGTCAATGAAATCTTTGCAGAACCAGCAAAAGAAGACTCCAAACACTCGTATTCGTAATTAAACTAATATATGTACTCTTATGCCATTGACTATTTTTCCCTTTTGAATTTAGTGAATTAGTCCCATTTTAAATTAAGAGAATAAAATATCAGACTGCGTCAAATAACTGCGCTAAAACAATGTGAATTTAACGAGTAATTAAAGACCAGTTTGGACGAATACAATTGAATGTGTTTTCTTAGGCGGTTCATACTAAATTAAACGTCATTCAGACCTTTTACCAATCAACATCATAGCAGATTATGTTATTATTTCTATCTATATCGTAGTTGTAGTGATTTTGTTAAAACAAAAATCATCTGCGGCTACTTCACCACTCACTCACTCACTCACTCACTCACTCAAAAATGTCAGTCATTTTGGTATCAGCAGGTTATGATCACACAATTAGATTTTGGGAAGCTTTGTCGGGTATTTGTCAACGTACAATTCAACATCCTGACTCTCAAGTGAATCGACTGGCTATAACTCCAGATAAGCGATTTCTTGCTGCTGCTGGGCGACAAAGTGTGAAGATGTATGATATTAGAGGCACAAACCCCAATCCTGTGTGTATTGTCATTGCAATTAACGATTCGTGCTAACATAGAAGGTCACGACGTTTGAAGGACATACGAATAATATCACCGGAGTAGCGTTTCAAAGCGATGGAAAATGGATGGTCACTTCTTCAGAAGACGGGACAGTAAAAGTGTGGGACATGAGGGCGCCGATGGTGCAGCGTAATTACAAGCATAAAGTCCCAGTGAACGATGTAGTCATTCACCCGAACCAGGGTGAGCTTATTAGTTGTGACGAGGGCGGGAATGTGAGGATATGGGATCTAGGCGAGAATACGTGCACTCATCAGCTGATCCCGCAAGACGATGTGCCTGTCAGGTCGGTGTCTGTTGCTACGGACGGGTCAATGTTAGTGGCAGGAAACAACAAGGGAAACTGTTTTGTGTGGAAAATCAAGAACAGTAAAGACACCACGTCATTGCACCCGGTCACGAAGTTTCGGGCTCATACAAAGTACATCACACGAGTACTACTGTCGCCCGACGTCAAGCATCTGGCTACTTGTTCTGCAGATCACACCGCACGGATCTGGGCCGCCGATGGATTCGAGATGGAGACGAAGTTGACTGGTCATCAAAGATGGGTCTGGGACTGTGCTTTCAGTGCTGACTCTGCTTACTTGGTGACTGCGTGTTCAGATCATTACGCAAGGCTGTGGGAACTGAACTCGGGCCAAATCATAAGACAGTATAACGGACACCATAAAGGTGCAGTCTGTGTTGCTTTGAATGATGTATAAACTGTTTCTCTGGGAGTATATGGCGTTTATTGTACTATTTTACATTTCTTATCACGAACTTATTTTACCTTCCTCTGTCAGCTTCAAGTTTGCGACCGCCTCGACCAGGAATGAGTCTTCGGTCTCATCCAGATCTACATCGATGTCTTCTAAACTGGTTAAATCCTTTCTTTTGGTCATGTTAGTCGCATTCTGTCACGTTTAACCCTGCTTACTTCATTGAATATGCGTCTTCTCCATCAGCGTAATATGCTCTTTCAATCTCGACTACCCTGTCTCTGTTAGAACGCCTTTTGCTATAGTTCAAAGCCATACTCAAACTGTAATGTGTCCCTATACAAATGCAATGCCGCTCTATTAGATTTTCTTACATGCAAACTGACGTATTTTGCATTATAACACTCCGCCATTGACCTTACTACTTCATTAGCCAATGAATCTTCACTTGAACTCAAACTATCCATACACGACTGGGTCATGAGTTTACCCGCAACTCCCATCCGCCGATACGTTCGCATGACCGACAAACTTGTCACATGACCATGTTGTACCCCATCAGTCGGCTCCTCTTCCATCTTGGCCAACACATACCCGACAATCTTCTTGCCGGACGCGTCTGTCGCGACAAACGACGCTTGAGGCCACGATAGTGCGTGGTAAAGGTAGTACCTCATCACGTAGTTCTCGGGCAAATTCGTCAGATTTGCGTTCTGCATCCCTGGCAGATCTGCCACTGTCGCCTGTCGAATATCCATTGTGCTTTATAATTGATCTTTGCTGTATAGTATAGTATTGTATGCTGCTAAACAATTTTTAAGTATGCACGTGATATTTGGAGTGACACTCTACACCAAGTACTACGTTTCTCTTCAAAATGAATTCGATGCTGAAAACAAGAAATGTCGTTCAGGAAAAGGGACGTGAGTCTGCCTTTTAAAGCAAATGAAGTAAGCAAACCCAAGCCAAAATGGATCCGCCCATCGACTCTATTGCCAACGTATCCCACGGTTTCGACAGGCACATCTTCACTAGACAAGCTACTTCTTCACGGCGGACAGCCACTCGGCACGTCGTTGCTTGTGATTGAGGACTCGGCTACCGATTTTGCATCAGTCATTGCTAGGTGCTATGCAGCTCAAGGTGTCGCGAACCAGAACATAGTTGTCACTGTCGGTGCTGGACCGAGATGGGGACTTGACCTGCCTGCGCCGACAGAGCTCAAACCTAAATCTGCGCCTGTGCCGGTTCAGAAGGAAGAGCTCAAGATTGCGTGGCGATACAGACAGTCCGGAAGCAGTACTGACGGGCAACCGACGTCGACCGCAGACAATTTAGACAGCGTGTACTGTCGGACGTATAACATTACCACAAGACAACTCCCTCCACCCAAACTACATCAAATCGATTCGACTTCATTCGCAGACATTGTATCCCAGCTCAGTTCTTTACTCGCTTCTCATGCACCAGACACAGTCATCCGAGCCGTCTTTCCCAATTTTTTGTCTCCTACAGTGTACGATCCAGCAACATCATTTGAACCTCAAGTCCTGCTCGATTTCCTGTTCTCTGTCCGGACGCTTCTCAGACTTTATCCTTCTCGGCTGACGGTCCTGCTCACGCTGTCTCGCTCTCTATTTGACCGCTCTTCATCGGGAAATTCGATTCTGCTTCCTTGGATCGAAATCCTATTAGACGGAATCATCAAACTCATTCCTGACACTGCCAACAGTGACACAAAAACAGAATCTAGAATACAGGGATTTGTCGACGTCATTAAAATCCCAATCGTTAGCGACCGTGGCGGAATGATGGTTAGAAAAATGGACTACGCGTTCAAAGTCGGCAAAAATGGCTTGAAGATTGAAGAATGGAGTATTCCTGTCATGATCGATGAACAAAAAGACAAAAAACAAGATAAACTCGAGTATTGACTAGACTTTTGGCCGCTTCGTCTATTTTTTGAGCCACTGTATGTGCGGCGCAATTTCCACATGAACAGTTTCTCGGGTTGGATTATCTCTGCCAGGCACAGAACCAGTCGGTGTCATCTTCGCATTTAATACTTCACAGTAGGACACTATGCTCTATGTGAATGTGTATGAGGTCAAAACCACTTGGATTCTAAATCTCATCATCGAACTTGATCCAGAAATATAGTTAAATCACCACTGGATACAACTAAAGCACGACAGAGTACTTGCTACTACAAGTTATTAACAAGTTATTATGTACTGATTGGCAAAGATGCTACTTTTAGTTGCCTATGTCAGGATTACGGCTAATATACAAACGGTGACTGGCCAGTACAGGCTATTCTTTAAGCGTAAATCTTATTACTTTATCATGCTCTAACTACAATTACGCAAACCTTGATAATTGCGGAATCTTATCCGGAGCATTGCTCGACAAGGTCAAAACTCCAAGGAAAAAGACAAATCTCGCTAAAAGGCTCTTTAAAATTCCTTTTAAATTAAGCGACAGTTCAAAGTCTGACTGACCCTTCGTTGGTGAGCCATGGTTTAGCATACATATAAAATGAGAATTGTACTTGTATCTTTGACAGAACAATTCGATTCATCTTATCGATACGATGTGGGTCAGAGCAAAAGAGTATACACTATTCGTTATTTTTGCACAAAACTGCAAGCCTAGAGAAGACCAATTTAATAAACCGAATTGATATGCAGCATAGTGCTCGAGCTACGAAATACACGTTTAAACAAGTCCACTGCTAACCTCCGTAGCGCATTGGTATTAGGCGTTTACTGGCTCATCTTACGATTAGACTTCAGCTAAAATACAGTCTACTGCCTCAGTGTTACCTTCGGAAAGAGTTCTTACAAACTATAGCCGTTTGACAGTCCTTTTCGTGAACACCTAACCCTTAAAATAGTGGATTGTCAATATTTATGGCTAGCAAGCGATCAACCATGATCCCACTTTTAGTCCAAAATAATTAAACAACTGCGTAAGTACTAAGAAACTATTATACTGGGTCAAATAAAACCGTGCACTTATTTTTTACAAACAAGATTTCGCTTAGGGAAGAGGGGGGGAAGGGGGGGGGGGGGGGGGGGGGCAACACCACACAGTTGTAAAAAAACCCTTTTTTTGAAAAATGTCAAAAAAAAAACAAAACTCAGAAAAAAAACCACAGGGCTAAAACCCCCGACAAATTC